>NW_010125556.1:0-4267 GCF_000699245.1 Pterocles gutturalis | reverse complement strand
TTCAGCAGGTTTATCCAATGCAGTGCATTGCTCTGCAAGCTAAAATGTTCATAGCGCTGGATCTCTTTCACACTTTTCTTACTTTCTTATGTTCCCTGCAGTCTTCTTGTTGCTACTGCTGCATGAGGTGACAGTTAAAAGTAGTTAAGAAGCATGAGAGTTCATAAAGAATATTCTCCTAAAATGTATTTTGGGCCCAAACAAAAATGAAGTCCGAAGGTCAGGGATTAGTACATCACAGAAGCCAAAGTGCTACAAGACCTGAGGACCTTCCTTGATGGAATTAGTATAATATAAAGTTGTGCTTACTGGCCAAAATAATGCAGAGAAGAAAATGCATGTAGTTGCTGTTAATTCTCTCTATTTTGTACAAGTAAATGATATAATTTCGTTGTCTCTCTTTTCGGTTTGTTCCCCCGTCTAGTGTATAAACAATGAAGCCAGAGCATCAAACTACATGAGTTCTCTGAATTTGCCAGATAAAACATTGCAGTTTGTTAAAGATCATCCTTTAATGGATGACTCAGTGACTCCAATAGGAGACAGACCTCGACTGGTAAAACGAGATGTGAAGTATACCCAGATTGTGGTAGACAGAGTGAGAGCACTTAATGGCACCATATACGATGTTATGTTCATCAGTACAGGTGAGTTCTGCAAAACACTTTTTTTTAGTGATGCACGGATTCTTTATACTGAAGTATAGTCAAAGAGAAACTCTTGAGATTTCCATATTTAGTGCTTTTACAACAGCTGGTGTTTTCATTATAAAGCAGGGGGCCCATGGTGAGTAAGTGCAGAATCTTACATGCTTTGCAGTTATTTTCCTTGCAATACTTTTTCAGAACCACAAAGAATGCAGCACAAACAGACATAAAAGATAATCCCTAAGTAGCCATTCTTTGTCCCAAAATGTTATTTCTTGTTCAGAGCTCCTTATGATGGCAGGCTTAATGGTTGCTATTGGCACAAAGTTGTGTCAGGTCTTCAACTGAAGAGCGAGCAGATTATTGAGACAACTAATAGCAATTGTGCAATTTTTCCCTGCATTTTTATTTTAAGGATCTTACTTAAGTGTATTGCTTTGTTGTTTCAGATCGAGGAGCCGTGCACAAAGCTATCAGCTATGAAAATGGAATGCATATTATTGAAGAAACACAGCTTTTTCCAAACTCTGAGCCTGTACAAACTCTCTTGCTTTCATCCAAAAAAGTAAGTTTTGTAAGCATCGCAGCATTCATCTCATTTTGTTATTCCACAAAACTTTTCAGTACCACCTTGTAACCTTCTCGTGACAGAAAAAGACCGTCACCCTGCACAGAGCCAGACACTGCATCTGTAACTCCTAGGACTGCAGCAGTATCACATATTGCCTGCTGCATTTCAGTGTGTTTTGTAGGTGGCAAGCTTCTGAAGGTCTGTAGATATGGGGAAGGTGGTGGTGAGACACAGATGTGCTGGTGGTCTTCACTTGGATTCCATATGCAGGAGCTGAAAGCTGTAATGTGTTTTAAGGTACCAGTTTTACAGATTAGGAGTAATGTAAAATCCTGACCCCTCGTGGCGATTGCAAAACTGTGAGGAAAAATCCTTTGGGGTTTAGCAGAGGAGTGGTATGTCTTTGTGAGGAAATAGACCTAAGGAGAGAGAACAGTCTTGTTTAACAGAGAGACTTGTAATTGTGTAACTGATTGGTTTCTGCTGTTTCAAATCTCACAGGCTCCTGCAAGCTAAATTTATTGTGAGAGCAGTCATGTTGGTGTGGCTGGGGCTGAGGACCTCTGGTGAGGTCCAGTCTGCCTGGCAAGGTACCAGCTGCAGCTCCAGCTGGGGACACAAGCGTTGCTACGGGTTCCAAACCCAGAGGTCACTCTGTGCTATTAATCAGCCCCTGAGTTTAATCCTGGGGTGGTTTGTGACAGTGGAAGGATAATCACTGTGTGTACTTTGTTACACTAGTTAAGAATTCTGTCCCTGGTTGTTCAGACCTGCAGATCTGCGAATGTCTGTGAACTTATTACCCCAAGCAGTGGCTTGTAAAATCAACTGGGAACGTTTTGGGGTTTCTTAAGAAGGATTCTTTTGAAGTGTCTCGTAGTAATATTGGCATTCAGTAGCTGCCTAGTGATCAATAAATGCTCTGCAGTAAGGGATTTAGGAGCACTCAAGATATTTTAGAAGGAGCTTTTGTTTTTGTGTGGTATGTAATAAAACCTTGCAAGCCAATGCAGTGGAAGAGAGCTTTTATGCCATAATTCTTTGAAGCTCATCTTGGGCGATTATTTGTTCTTTCATGCTTGTAATAGAAAGGAGTCGTGTGTGTGTTTATATATATGAAAATATATTAATATATATAAAAAAAAAGTTTGGCTTCTTTTGCTCTGTCTGCAAAGAAAGCTTCTAATGCCTTGCTTTGACAGGAGATTTCATCATCTGTCCTGTGATAGAAGATAATGATGGGTAACTCTTCTAATAAACATGCTGATGCCCGTTCTTCTGATCGTGGGTAAATTGTGGGATGATTCATACACTGGTTTAATCATGATTCCCTTATTTCTGAGGAGTGGGAGGGAAGGGATAGGCATTACAGCCTGCTACCAAAGACACATGATCTAGTAGTCTAAACATGCACTTGGTAGCTAAGGCTAGTGTAGAAATGATGGCACCGAATTTATTTGCTCTGAATCCAGATGCCACATTCTCAGTTCCTCAAGAATATCCTGAAAGGAGGCAGTCTGAGACATAGTATAGGGGCTGCGTAGGGAACATGCTGTCTTTTCACAAAGAAACTTCTTTCAAAGCTTAGGTTTGAAACAAAACAGTGTTTCCTGCATGGCACTATGGAGAGTAACAGCTTCTATCTTCTGCAAAGAAGAATTTCCGTGTTGCTAGAATAAATTTGGACACAAAAACACCCAAAACTGAAGCAGTGCTGCCCAGTATGTTCCCATAAAAACAACAGTCCTTTCCAGTGGTGATGATTTGGAGGTTGGGTCAGGTGCCAGAGTCATGAAAACTGCTCCTCAGCATGAAAACACAAGTTTCTACCTCACTAGACATCACAGTAGCAATCACAGTCAGTTGCTACTGAAGTCCTTCATATATTGGTATTGTGATGTGTGCAGTGGCATCCCATAGTAATGGATTAACCAGAAGACAGTAATACCCAATGGTGGGCTTCAGACCTCTCTGGAGTCAGCGTCCTTTCTGAACACATTATTGCAGTAGTTTCCAGACTCCTTCTCATATTTCTTCACCTTGTTTGGAGGGTGGTGGGCAGAGTCAGATGAGCCTACAGTAGATTCTTGTAACTCCTGCTTGACCGCAAGATGTGTCTGGATATTTTTTTTAAATGTGTCCAGCTTGCTGCGTGTTCTCTGGACTCATAGATGTACCAGATGGGAACCATGCTGAGACACTACAACCCCCGTGCAGTGTTGCACTGTTGGCTTGAATGTTAGAGCAGAGTGCTGAAGAGATTGAGCAGTGCTTGATGCATTGGGGGAGCTTTCCAGCAGAGTGGGAAGCTTCTCCTAGAACGTCTTACATCCCCCAACTCTGCAGACTTCCTTCTGTGGGCACTCCAGCATAGACCAACACAGATCTAAGTTACATTTTGGGATGAAAGACTGCTTTTGAATGTATGTCTCAGAAGTTTGATTTGCTTTGAAAGTCCATCTTTCAGCAGTGCCAGGAGATTCTTTTTTGATCCAGTTTTGTCTTTCATCTTGCAGTGCCAAGGGTTACCTTGAAAGCTGTCTTCACACTTCATATATGAGATGGATCTAACCTGATTTGTGCTTTGTCTTGTAGTTTAGAGACTGCTGTTAGTCAGAATGCATTGTTCATTAGCTTAATTTTAAGACAGACTTCCTCATGATCATTGCATTAAAGAGACTAACCTGTTCTGAGTTCTCATGGCAAAACCTCCTTTACATCTGTAGTGAAAGAGTGACAGTGTGCCCCAAAACCTAAATTAAGCCCTGAGATACTCTGTTAGTTGTTTTATTGAGGATGTTTCTGATGTCAAGACCAAAAGTCTTGTCATGGTTTAGGAAGGCCAGAGGGACAGTCCTTTGTTAAACACCTGGTGGGCTGAGGCAGGGACAGGGAGGGTTTCACTCACCACTTAGGGTCACGGGCAAGAAACCAACACGACTTGGGAAGAACAAATAAATTAAATTTATTAACTATTTACAACAAGAAGATACTGAGAGAGAGAAACTACATCTTACAAAATCTTACAAAGGCACTTCTCCCCCACCCC
>NW_010125555.1:0-33217 GCF_000699245.1 Pterocles gutturalis | reverse complement strand
GATGATCTTTAAGGTCCTTTCCAACCTTATCCATTCTATCATTCTGTGATTCTATGATGCTACCTGCTCCTATACCCACTCTGCTTTCAAACAAATTTAAAGATGGTGTAATTACATTGACTACCATAGAAATACAACTAACTACCATAAAGATAGTAAGAAAGTAATCATTCCCTGTACTTGCAAAAGCAAAATTCAGTAGATCTAATAATGTAGAACTGAATCCTCTGGTAAGGTCATGAGTATTTAATGTATATGCAATGCACTTTGTACTACACTTGTTATCTAGTTGTAGAAAAAAGGTCATTTTGTGCATGACAATTCACAATCTCATAAAGAGTGCATAAAATATATCCAAATGCTTTTGTTACACCTGCCAATATTTAAATTTATATCCTTTTAATGATTTTATACACTGTGTCTTATAGAGACAGAATTAGTATGTTGGATTTACAGGCAGTAGTAAATCAACAGTGAACATGAGTGACATGCAACAGCCTTTAGCCTTCAGCCTTCTGACTTACTCTTCAGGTAACAGGCATGGCACTATTTTGTTATGATTACCAATTCAGAACATATTCATAACTAGCAGATGCTTTCCTCTTGGTTGCTTGGCAATTAAAGAATGTTGCTGCAGCTGAATTTTGAACCCGGACAGCAAAATGACCAACCCAGTTCTGTAAAACCTCTGACCTACAAAAATTGGCCATTGGTGTAAATGATCGTTTTGAAACTAACACTAGAGCTGTGTGTCAGAGATAATGAATTAATCTTGAATCACTGCTTAATGCAACCAGCATTTAACTCCCAACTACTATGTGAATATATAAAGAATACAGCTAGAAGAAAACAGGATAACATTCTCCACTGCTGTTGATAATTTTAGAGAACTTGGTCATATGCTCAGTTTCAGGTATATTATTATTTTTTTCTCTTCAACAATGAAATAACCAAATAAGTTTGTACCCATTGTGAAAAAAATAGCATGCAACTTGCTAGCTGAAAGCTATTTCTTGTTATGTACCGTCAAAATATAGTAAACAAGCCCAACAGCTCTTGATTTATAGCGATTTTGAAAAATATAACGGCAAACTGCTTGTGAAGAATAAGCCTTAGAAAGTTCAGCAAACAAAATTAAGATGAACTATTTGCAATAAGAATTAAAAAAGCATCAACGTTTCAAACTGGTACACTAACCAGCTGGTATATATGCCTAGAAAAGTCTGTAAGCAAGGATTTGTATGTGCAAATCTGTTCAGCAAGCACATGCACTATTTAGCCAAGTCATTCTATTTAGCAACAAGGAGAGAACAAAGAAATTAGCATCACAATTTCTGATAAGAATCACTATATATCAATCACAGACTTCTGTGCTGCACTGAAATACCTGAATGCTGGATTGTAGGATCTCCAGACATTACCCCAAGCTATGTATCTGCTATATTAGTGAAACTCTTTGAGGTCCAAGAAAAAAATTATACCTTTTTTCTCTCTCTCTTCTGAAAACTAAAACAAGCAGTCTCATTTTTGTTTTATTCAAGAGGTTGATAGTAAGAGAATGACTCCCTAGTATTTCAAAACTCAGGGTCTGAATACATAATTTAAGATCTAATAAGGTTTGATGGAATTGAGTCCTTTCCAAAGTAGTTTAATGCATGCATATTTAATACATATTGAAAATGTATATTGAAAATATACATTGCAAATACAGGTTAATTCCTTCATATCAGATGAAGACATTAATAAGAGAAGAGCTTTAAAGAACATGGATGCTTTTTTCTTTATAAAATAGAGTGAAGCACAGTTAAAGAAAGGGCAACAGCCCAACAGTCAGTACTGAAGCAACTAAGCACTGCCTGCCACATACCGTCACTTTAAGACGATTCCTTTATTATGCCAGGAAAAAAAACCCATCACTAACACTTTCTGTGTCCAATCACTGTGAACTCATTTGTTATTCATTGAAACATCCATCAAGGATCAAAATAGATTCATTTGTTATTCATGACGCTCCCATATGCACTTCTGCAGGTCTTGCATTATATTTCAGCATTTAAATGACAGATTGTACAGTTGGAAGTAGTATTATACATTAACACTTTGAGTGCCACCTTGTATCCTAGTCCGGAAACACACACAATACGTGTTTAACTCTGAATATAAGTTTAACTGAACTGAATGGAATTTGACATCCATTTAAAGTTAAGTACATAATAAAGCATGGATACAGGGGAAAAAAAAAATCCATAACACATGCACCCCTGCCCCCAATGCATGGGGAAAGTGTTTTTAGCAAAGCACTTTGATGATTCAGGGCTTCAGAAACCACCTAGATATCCTAAGACAGAAATCACAGAAAAGGCCACAGGAAGCAATGAGCTAGTCATAAGGATGTAACGCTTACCCAGAAATGCTATGTTTCATCCCCAGAAATTAGTAATAGATATTTGTAAGGTGAAAACGTTATAACGATATTACATACTATGCTATACTTTG
This sequence comes from Pterocles gutturalis, assembly GCF_000699245.1. Taxonomy (NCBI): domain Eukaryota; kingdom Metazoa; phylum Chordata; class Aves; order Pterocliformes; family Pteroclidae; genus Pterocles; species Pterocles gutturalis. The sequence continues at coordinate 30,721 of NW_010125555.1, read as the reverse complement.
TGGGGAAGATGGCACATTTTTGAGAACTTGTGGGAATTATTTTAAGAGTGATAACATGAAACTCCTTAGACAGCTGTAAACAGATGTTTAGAGAAATGGAATCATAACCTGGGACTATCTTTGCAGCATAGCCAATAATTAAAATAAATAAAGGAAGTCTGAGGAAGCAAAACCAACAAAACAAGTGCATAACATAACCAGGGCGTGCTTTTTCGTGTGTTGTATGTCTGAGCTTTTCTACACTGCAGCACGTCCTCCTACAGGACATACAGATCAATCCCTTTCTTCTATAATGCCATGTAGACAGACAGACATTTTTTTTTCATCTTCTCCAAATAAACAGGATGCTAAACTGTGTTCCCAGTTTTCTAGGCCTGTATACTAACCATCTGTATTAAAGGTAGCAGCAACCATCACTCTGGACAAGTCATTTCCCTCTCCTGTCTTCCAAAGGCAGTATGAAGACTGAACAGACTGCTGCGTGTGCACTCCAGATGTTTTACACCACATTTCAAGGTGTCTTAATTTTATCCCACATTTCACTCTGAGCCCAAGGGCTTAACACAAGATGCTGGATTCTACTTCAAAGACCAAGTAGCTCAAATTTTATCCCATGGGACATAAGCACCCATGGGTGTGCTCCTTCCTTTGCACACTGCATGAACAAAGCAGATGTAAAATGCTACTGATCAGAATGGCAGAATTCCTAACTCATTTGACATTGCTTTAAATCACTGTAAAAGTTGCCAAATCAACACAGAGAACCAATCGACTTTACAAAATTTGTCACATTCCAAAAAGCCTGATGTCTGTGATATAATCTTAAAAAGAAAGATAAAAGCAAAACTTTTTTTAGCAATTGCTGTGAGAAAACACTCATAGAAAGTTTAAATAGTAAGCACCTTATAACATTTTTAGACCTTATTTAAAAGCAAACCCCTAGTGTCCCATTTACATGAGAATACTTATACTAAAGAATATTGAAAGCTTAAATATTACTTATTCATATTTAAAAACACTCCAAATTTGGTAAGTCACAGACTATTTTTTTCAGAAGTTTGCCACAGACTTGTGTATCTGAATCTTTCATGTCCTTTGCACAGTGCCAAGTTTTCAGTGACTTAATTTAACAGTTTAAATGACTGAAACTTAAAATTTTAAAATTTATATACCTACACAGACACTGAATTTTTAACTTATTTGAATTTGAATAAAATGAGATACTAAATCTTTGAGTAAAATATTTATTCATATTAGAAAACAGACAAAAGAGAATAGCTCATGCATAACTCAGGACAAAGCAACCCTATTATGCAAAGAAAAAGGGTTTTTTTTTTTTCCTTGACTTTTCCTCACATTTTATAGACGATTATTATTCATAAACCAGAAAGGACAAACAAAATAAATAAACATTACATCTTTGTTCTAGGGTGTTCTGACTTTTGTTTATGCTTCACCATAGCCCATTTTAAACACCTCTTATCTAAGAATAATTGCTGCCCTATATAAGTCTAAAAGTAAAGTAAAAATAAGTTTTATTTTATAAATTGAGTTAGAACTTGGTATAGTAGAGAAAATACTATTTACCCTTTAGATAAATGAAAAATAATTCAAGTATCAGCCTTTATTCTAAACAATTCTGGTTGAAACCATTAGCAAGACCAATGGAGCTCCCAATCTCTTCCTAGGAGATACTAGCAATTTAAATTTAAAAACAAACAGCTAAAATGCAAAATAAAAAGTGTTTTGCCCTTATGAATACTTTTAGGCTTGAATTCAGAAAACCACCTTGATTACGCCAACACACATCACTCCACACACTAGGTGTGCCGTGGTTCCCTGCCCAGCAAGGGCAGAGGAGGATTTTCTTATGAAAATACTAGTGTTTAAGCTAACTGGAAGATACAAATTACTGCAACAACATGGCTATACTGCCATCAACACCCAGAATATCCAGTTTAAATCTGAATTAGGCTTGAATATGAGACCCTAAGACATACCTTTAAGTTTCACATGGTTTGACAAATTCTGAACGTGCACTCTGAGGTTTTGACAGGTCTCTGCTTGTCCCATACACACTGCAATTGCATTTGCAAAACTCCTCCAGCAGGAGCTCCAGCTGCAACATTCCTTGCTGGAGCTGCACTCTGCTGCCTGACCCACCCATTCTGCTGCTTCTCCTTGTATGTGTGCTGAAATTTATTTGTGCCTCATCAATGCCCATCCTGTAAAAACATCCTACCATTAACTGGTTTGTTAAACAGAAATTTGAAAGAACTGAAATGACTTTGTATACAACTTAAAGAACTGAAAGTTGGTTCACATCACCTGTATAAATAAATATCTTTCATTTTTACGTTAGTGCCAGACACACATTTTCTGACTTACACAATGGTACTCATTTAATGAAAACATTAGTAAGTTTCTGTGACCATTAAATTCCTTATTACACATTCTGTCCAAGTTTGTTTTGAAGGTTCAGTTCACTGGGATTTTGACACATTATTTGAAATATTTTGTTTGAATCTCTAATAGGATATTGAATAGATGCTGAAAAAGCAAAGTTCATTTATAAACAACAATTAAATGTGTGGCTATGAAATCCTAGCAACAAAGATGCTTTTTCAAATAAAAAAAATATGACATATTAATTTCTACTCAATAGTACTGAAGCTTAAAAAGGTTTCCTAAGAGATATAAATTTGTATTCTCATAGAATTTTTAATTGCAATAGTTATTTTAGTAGCTAACTAGCATCTCCAACACTGCAAAACTATTTCAGATCTTCACAGTTGCTGGTACCTTCTTATTTACCTAACAAAGGAAATTCTACACCCTATAGAGTCTAACAGAAGCCAAAACCACATTGGTAGCACAGCAAGTAACACATGTTTTAAAATCTGATTTTCTCTGAGAACACTGAGACAAACAGGTGACATAAGTGAGACAACTTTATAATAAACTTGTTTCAAACTCAAGCATGCAGTAGCTGGATACTGTTGGAGCTGTATCAACTACTAGTTTGACCCTTTAATACCTTCTCTTTTTTTTTAAAGTATTATTTAGCAGCCACATCAGAATGTCACCAAGTCTGAAACAGACGCTTATAATGCTGACAGTGTAGTGTGCAAATTTGTGTTTATACACATATACACAATGATTTTTAAATCAAATGTTAAAGAAACCTTGCACAATTAAACTATATTAATTTAAGCTCCAGAAATGAATTACTTTGGAAGAACAGATCAATAGAAATTGTTTTTCCCTAAGATGAGGCTGAACGATTCTGCCATGAATGAGATAAACAGGCCACCCTGCAATCATGACCAAAGAAACATTTTGTGGACTCCTGGGTGTGCCTCCATCCTTCATTCTTAACTTTGTTACAAAGTAGCTACTCTCAGAGAAACTTCAGGAGCCTAAGCATAAGGCTCCTGGTTTCCCATCTCATTAAAGGAGTGGTCATGCCTATGGCAACAACTTTTATTTAGTCTGACTCTGCCACCAGGGAGATGGAACATACCAGTAGGAGGGGGAGAGAAAGAAAAGGGCAGAGATAGAAAGTAACAGTAGGAGAGAGAGAGAGAGAGAGAGAGAGAGAGAGAGAGAGAGAGAGAGCAAGGAAAGGATGAAGTAGCTACCTTCTCCCCGGAGGCATGCAGGGAGCTTTAAACTACAGTGCCTGGAACTATCCAAGGCTGAGCTTCAGCAGAGGTTCCTGTGCATCCACCACAGCCGCAGCAAGATGCTTGACTAGGGCAGGATGAAATAAACCTATGGAAAATAAAGCTCTTAATTCTTAGTCTCCCCAGTTAACACAGCTACACTCTTAAGAGATTATGACACTGCTACAGATAGGGATGTTTTTCCATCTACTCTCATTCTTCTTCCAGGCACAAAATCAGGGAAATCAGCAAATGGATGACAGTTTATACACTGGGATTTCACAGCACACAATCACAAGTGATCTCAATATTCACCTAAAAGATTATCACTCAAGCATAAATTGTTAGAATTAAATACTAATGATTCAGAATGGATGCACCAGAATGTGGGTTTGGCACTGAGCAGCTTTCCTTGCCCTTAGGTAGGGCAAAGAAGCTACAGCTTCCTTTAAAAAAAAGATTAAATAAATTTAAAAAATAACATAAAAGACTTTGACTTTTGAAAACTCTGAAGACCAGGAGAAAGATGCAAAGTGGAAGCTAGGATATGGTAAGACTGAATGAAGAACAGGAGTTCCTTTCTAGCAGCTGGCAGGCGAGAGAGAAAATGTAACACCTCCTTTAGTTGCTGGTGCACCATCTGCCTCTTCATCCAGTCTAGTTGTTTCAAAATTCAAAAATAAAAGCTTTTACAGTGCTTTTCTTTTTCATACTGACTCTGTCTTGCTCAATTTCTATATTTGGAAATGATGATATTTAAAATTGAAACCAAGCACAGAACAGTGTTAAGTGTTATTTTCTGTATCACAGAAGTGAAATTTTACTTGCTTCAAGAATAGAACATAATGGAAAAAAATATGGGGAAATAGAGGGGAAAAAATGTGTCCCCTAAAAGAGCTTTCCCTCTGACAAACCATCATTATGCCTCCATACTTTCTTCCTCTCTTACTCCATCTGCACAATAAATTGCCTACAATATCACTGAAAAGATACATATTATGAAACTCAAGACTGACCAAAACGTTACATCCGCATGCTGAAGAATCCAGTTTCATTAGGAAACTGTCCCAGTGCTGCCACTAACTGACCTTGGATGTTATAGATGCTCAAAGCAAGTTAACCAATGGACTTCTGAGTAAGGTACCTTGTTACTAGTATCATCTTAGGCCAGTGAAGTGGGTCTTTTCTGGTATTCCATACCTATCAATATCAATTAATCTGTGAAGATCCTGTCTGTGGAACAAAGACCTTGAAGAAAACTTCTTCATCTACTTATACTTGCTACAGTGCTTCTCAACTTCAGCCCATCCTGTGCTGTCTATAAAGATGGGCAAAGGGAATAGAAAAATAACTATACAGAAGCAAGAAACAGCAAAAGTAACAGACACAGGGCAAGTAGTGAGGAGCACAATGGGATGAGCAGGAGGTAAAAAAGCCCACCCAGTGAGAGACAGCAAGACCAACAATGATAATGGAAGGAAAGAGTCAATCAAGTCACCAAGAAAAGTCCCACAAGTGAATCTGGAAACTTCATTTCTATGTTTAGATGGTTCCTTGAGACCCTCAGGAGGAAAGTGCCAACAAAATACACACCAACACTTATTTCCATCCCTTTCAATATCCAAGCACATACAACCTCTGTCTTGTGACTTCAAACAAACTTTGGAACTGACTTCAAAGTTGTGTCTGATATTCTCTATTGTTTCTCCTTTCAACCAACAGCATTGCACGCTCCTCCTTTGATGAAAAATCCATGCGATCAAGGACTCTCAGTCAGGTTCAAGATACCACTGCTGCATACCTGATGCATTCCACCTACCCATTGCCTGGAATTATCTTCTCCATGCTGTACAGCATTTTTAAATCCTAACAACTGAACAGTTCCTCAAGGACTCTGTAAGACAGAGATAACTCAATGCATAGTGACACAAAGTCTGATATGCCAATGTATGGTGAACAGCAACAAGAGCTGTTATTCTGAGAGCACAATGCTGCCTGCCAAGGATAAGTAGCTAGCAGTACATGCACAGAGAATGCGCACACAACTGATAGCAACGAAGCTTCAAAGTTGGAAACATTGTAACTTTTTGCATTTTATAACTTAAAGGGTACCACAGGCCTCCATGAAACACTGCTGCTGTAAAGAGCAAGAATATCACAATTAAAATATTTTCAAAAGCAGTGTAAGTAACTGAAGATGCTATACCTTCCTTGCAGAATTGGCTAGTGTACTTCTGAAACTGTCAGTCCATATGCATAGGAACTTATAAATTGAATTGTTATTGTCTGATGCTGTTCCCAATTATTTAAAACACTTAAACATTCTAATTAATATCCCTTTCTACATCAGCCTAAAACTTCCTAAACAGCTGTTCTTTGGTGTACTCACACTACTGAAACCAAGAGGAAGACCATTATCATAAGATCACTGAGTTAGAACAGATCTCCCAGGCTCCTAAGCAGAGTCCCTTGCTATGGAACACACCATGTCATATACATCTCTTTCATAAGCTAGGAGACCTCCACCTTAAAACAAACAAACAAAAAACAAAAAAACAAAAAACCCAACAACAACAAAAGGTATTTTTAAAAAATCTGGTTTCCCTCATAACAATTGTATTTGGTGGAGGGCTATTCCAAAATTTCTTTGCTTAAACAACTAGGAATCTTCCAGTTTCTGAATTATATTTTTTCAGGGTAAACTAATACCCATTTATTTGCTGTCAGCATGGCTGTTTAGCTAAATAGTTCTTTTCCATGTATTTATGCCTGATATATTTGCAAATTTCACTCAAATCTCTTCTTAGCCTTTAGTTTGTTAGAATAAAAAAATCTAACATTTTCAGTACAAGGTCATTTGCTGGCTCATCATTCTTCTGATAGTGTTCTTCTGCACTTGCAGCTGCTCCAGCTTCAGTTTGTCTTTCCTCTTCTCTTTCTTCTCGAACATAGTGTTTCAGAATTTGTTTCATCAAGCTCTTAATAGCATCAGTTGTTCCTTAAAAAAAAAAAAAATCTCTTCTAATACATCAAAGGGGTTGCATTTTGCCCTTTTTGCAGGTGCATTACAATGGCAGTTTATAGTTGCACCAGCATATTAAGACCTTCCCTTAGTCTCTCATTTACAGATTAGGAGCTCTCAATGGAAGAAAAAAATGAATGACAAGGGGAATAAGAGCAATGGAAAGAAAACAAAAAACTAATGACACACATCCAGAATCTAAGAGCAAAACATTTTCTCTGTAATGTATCAGTCTGCCTTTGTGTCCTCCAATTTCGTTTTGTCAGCAGATTATGCTGAAAATGTTTCCCTACTATTAATGTAAAGGTCATTAATGGAAACATTTAAGAAAATTACTCCCAATGCTAACCCTTGAGAAACACTGATTATTTTCCTTTGCTTGATATTTCTTCTTCCAGCGTCAATAGTTGCATTAGCCAATTCTTCATCCTCCTTCTTAATAATGTACATTGTTTCCTGTAACTTCTGATTTAAGACACAATCATGTAAAATGCTCTATTGAGGACCAAATAAAGGAGATCTACTTTAGTTTCAGCTGGGGAAAAAAAAAAAAAAACAAAAACAAAAAAAACCCCTACACTATGCTTTGTCACATTCACTTCTAAACCTTTACTTTTTTCCCTTGTGTTCAGTCTCGTTATTGCAGCAGTGGCACACAAGCTACACGGAAAAAAAAATAACCCAACTGAAAAGCAGAAGGGACAAGATCCAAGCCAGCTATGGAAGGGAAGAGCAAGGATGAAGGACAGAAGAAGAGTAAATGACAGTGTTAACTCAGCTGTTAGCGCTCCACTGGAGACCATGAGGTACTGGTCCTTCAGCACGGAAATATGCCCTGTCCTCCTTTCTGCTGTGATCAGAACATCATCAGAAGAAAATGACTGGGGTTGATGAACAACTGGGTCTCATCTCTAGAAATAAAAAAATTTTAAAAAAAATCACAGTACAATCAGGATGTGTACTCAGAGCTGGCTGCTTTCCCACTGCACAGTAAGAGGAGAATCAAATGCCCATGGGCTTAGTTAGCTTTGGGAAGGAAAATTAGGGGTGTTGTCAATGAGGGAGCTACAGGGTGCTCCAATAGGTCCTTCAGTCTGGACATTCAGGGCAAGCAGCACTGAGGGTTACATCAGGCAGAGTTCGTGCCCCATAGCTGGGAATTGACTAGGAAGAGTGTGTGTGTACTGATGTGTATACATCCATCCATCTAGGCTACAGGACTGTCAGGCAAGCCATAGGGTATACTCATCTCATGGTATAGAAACAACAGCTAATCCAGGGGCAGAGGTCTATTTTTGGGACTTGTCTGTCCCAAAACTAATCTTACAGGTGTCACTTCATTTCTTTCAATATGTTTATTTAGCCTAGATTTGTAAGGAAATGCTGCATGTGTGTGCACATTGCAGGTGCATGCCTGTCAGGCAAAGAATAAGTAGAACATTTAACTTTTGAAACAGAGGACCAAATTGGTTAGAATTGCTACAAAATTTGACAGAGGCTGCCACACAGATCTGTGACATACAGTGACAGAGGCTGCTGCACAGTGAACAAAAGGCTAGAGGACAGGTTTAATCTTAACTAAAATCAGAAAATCTAGGCAGTAATGAAGTAAATCCAATGGCCCAATGCAAACGAAGCTTAACCCTGTTTTAACTTTACTTCTTCTTAAGTTAACAGAGGCTGAAGTGTCCACAAAACTATTCATTTTGCTTACAGAACTAAATAGTTGAAAATAAGGAATTATATCCAAGTAATCATATTAAAGCACTATTAACATTGCAGTCATCCACTCCAAAATCAAGAACACTCAGAATACTGAGAAGAGGGATTGAGAGAAGTCTACTGTAAGGGAAGCATGTGTGTGTATATATATATACACACACACGTATATACATATCGAATCTCTCTCTCACACATACCCCTATAATTAAACATCTATAAATTTGAGATTGTGCAGATACTGTTACATTGACGTTTCTTAGCATAAAGGTTGAATTTGGAACCTTAAACATTCTTTAGAGATACAAGACATTAATTTTATATTCCTTCAAGCCCTCGAAACCCCAATCATCTACCAGAGTAAGCAACATAAATAAAGTTGCATGAATTGAACAATGCATTGAACCCTCCTGTATATCACAGCCATCCAAGACAAATTGTAACAGCTCATTTGTAGTGCAGTTGGAATGCTTATTTTCCCTGACATATGTTTTGATACAATGCTATTTACAGCATTCCATTAAACCCTGAGCTATTCCCATCTTCTTCAAGAAATGTTCTTACTTTTAAAACACAATTTGTATTTCCTAAATAATATACAGGTTTGCTTTCAAATTACCATTACAAAGGTTCAGTTAATTCAAGTGTAAGCCATAAAAGCTACTCACCATCCAATCCGACTATCAAAATGTGGAGAAAAAAAAGTAAATTAATTTTCTATTATTCAAGTTTTAACAGAAGAAACAGAGGTTCAAATCAGATGAAAGCTTCCATTCTTTACAGGTTTTTATTCTAGCTGTCCCTGGCATACAAATGGAATTATGGCAAAAGAGTGTAACAGGTTTAACATCAAACTCAAACAAAAAAAAAAAATCAAAATTACAGTTGCTTAACTGAACTTGGACTTTGATGAATGACTCAGGGGAAAAAAAAAATCCAGAAAATAAAGCTTCTGTTTTATATCAAATCCTTCTGGATAAATGATAGACAATCTTCAAAGGTAACAGAGTTTTGCTAAGGCTTCCTCCGGATTATCCTAAGCTTCTTTAATTTACCTAAACTTTTGAAGGTCCAGTGGCTCATACTCTCTTGACTATTCCTATTTGGCACACTGCTGCAGAAGGCACAAGCTATGGGTCTGCAGAACTGCGTCTGTCCTCCTTGTGGACCGGCAATCAGGAGAAACAGTAGTCTTGTTTGGCAGCTCCAACAGGAATCCCAGTTCTCAGCATATTCTAATTTCCCTTTACGGAAGGGGGGGGAAGAAAACTCAATGTATTACAAGGGGATCTAAGTAGCTTCAGTTCTATCTTTGCTATCTGCCTTTCATGCTATAGATATTTAGTATGAGGACTATGCCACTCACAATAAATGTTTCTTAAAGAAGTGAACAAAAATTTGAACCCACAATTCCTGAGCAAACAGATGAAGTGTCCAGGTGTTTGCTTACCACAATTGGAGCATTAACACCGGAGAACAGTTGTCAATTGAAACTCTGTCAAAAAGAGACAGTAGTTATGAGAGGAATGTCTGATCAGAAGATACATCAAGTAAAAGTATATTTCTCAGATTAGTGACGTAACAAAGAGGGAGGAGAGATCTGTGGACTAGCATCCCACTAGCACAAAAATATGGAAGTCTCTCTTTCATCTTCATGTTACTTGGGGCCTCTCCATGCTGTTCTCTACTTCATCCTCATCATGAACATTCAGAGACATATCCTGATCCACAACACTATTTCTGAGCTTCACACAATCTGAGCAACTGGTAAAATCATGAGTTATAGGAATGTGCAAGATACAAGAGTCAATCACTCAAATTGCCTCACATTTAAGAAGTCTCAAGTGTCTTTCCATTTGTTGAAAGGAAACTGCCAAAATTTAAACTAGACCGAACAGAAAATAACCGCTAAAGTTTCATCACAGTTTATTCTACCTCTGCAACTCTGTGAATTTAAGCTATGACTCAGTCTAACTTGGCTGTACAAGTGAGAAAGGCTAATACTTAATACTTGATGGAAAATTCCCTGAGCAGCTCTAATATTAGACAATACAAAATATAATACAATCACAGCAGCCAATGAACTTCATTATATAATTTTTAAGATGTGGTGGTTGTATTTCTTTTTTTAGTTAAAAATGGGAATAACCAAATGCCAAGTAAAACTGAAAATGCTGGTCTGAAAATTGTTCTGGCAAGAACTAGACATAAATGTCTTACATTCTGTAAATACTTAGAGAATTAATATATTTAGAGAGGGACTGGTTTGGCAAGATTACAGTATAGATTCAGAAACTTCTGAACCTTGACACTTTACACTTGTGTCCACCATGGTTTTGGATTCTTTCAAGCTGAATTAATCTCCACCTTAATGTAAGCTACTATACTAATTCACAATTCCTTTTGAGTGGAATTTGAATAAGTTTTTTTCTAAGCGTTTAGGACTAGACAAGCCCTTACCAATGTTTCAAATCCTAATATATGCTATTGGAAACACACACGCTGTTAGTCACACTGATATCCTTCCATAAAAGGTCTGGAATGTGATTGTAACTGTGACAAGAAGGCAGACTATCTTTCCCTAAAGGTAATGTAAAGAATAACAATCAGAATTAAAACCAGCTCACGTCAGACTGCATAAAGAACATGTTAACGACAGGATACAAACAAAGTTCTGTGATACTCTGGAACAGGTTGGATCTGAATCCAGCTGCAGCTCTTCAGGGTAAGACTTAAAATGCCTAAGACACTGGATCTTTCCTCAGGTTTTGTATCATTGTTAGCATGTCACAAAATCTTCAGTTTTGTCAGTGCCTGAGCCAAGCATATTATGGAGCTTTAAGGCCTGTGACACTTTCCCCCCATGCTATTTCTGTGAGAGCTCTTTTCCCCTAAAACCAATTCAGTGGCTGGCTCCTGGGGTTGGGGGAGGAGAGGGACAGACAGGACATAGGTAAGGAGAGGGAGATCTTCTATATTAGACAAGATTTCTCTTTTTATGTCCTCCACTCCCTGTATTTTTTCCTCTCCTTTTCTTTACCTAGACTGTAAGTTTGACAGATGAAAACACTGGAACCGATCTTCATGACAGTTGACAGATAACACCTTAGATCAGTAATGTCACTAATTAGTTTCCTGAAGATCTTGTCTACTACATCTTCACAATAAAAGGGAAAAAATTCCCTTCATCCCAAAGCTAAGGAATCAGATTTTCCATAAACTGCTTTCTATGGCAAGTAAATATTGTCTAAAACACACATTTAACAAGAGGGCTCAGGATCCTCTGTTATATTCACAAGACTAAAAGCTTAGATTAAAGGACAGCAAAATCCCAGATGATAGCCACAAGAACTTCTCATGGAGCCAGCAAGGCTATTAGTAGACAATAATATCACATTAGGTCATGGACACATAAGAATTAAATACTACTTTTAAATAAATGGATCTCCAGTTTTCATTTGTATGAGCTATTTAAGAATCATTAGTGAGTTTTCTTATATGTATATAGTATTTACATAAAGAAATGCATTAGAAAAAGAGTTCATTCTTTCCTGTTTACTTAAGGAAAAACAAAGCAAGATAAACTTTACAGTTCACTGTCATGTAATTAACTATCATATAGAAGTGCAATTAACTGCCTGTTGATCCAGTAACATTATTTGACCTCCATCTATAAACACAGACACTGGATTAAAAATTTGAGATTCTGATGGAATATGTATTTTCTGTCAAGAGTTATAACCTCTGACCAGCAACTGGCAAACCAGTAATCTTTTTCACCAGCACTGAAAATAAATTCAGCCTAGGACGGTAACTGGCCAACCATGAAATTGTGCACTTAAGCGGACTTCACACTGACAACAGAAATGCCAGATGAAATTTATCTAGGCCTGCTACTATCACATCTGCCGAGTCTTCCTCTCCAGAATCTTCTTACCCAAAATCCATTTGTAATGAAAGCAGCAGTATTTGCCATATCAATGTCAGTTTTCAGCATCATATTGATCAAATTATTGCTTCCTAAAATTTAAATGGCAGAAATCATTCCCTTCAGTCCAAACTTTCAAAAGGAAGGTGGCAGCTAACATTATGTATGAATGTTAGGAATAAAACAACTACCTCAGGAACTGGTGTACCCTGTCAGTATTTTGGGGATTTGTAAAAAAGCAGAATATACTAAAACCCAACATGTTATGCAAGGCTAGCGCATGACAGAAAATTTATTTCATAAAACCAAAAGAGTATCAATATGGACTGTATATTAATGCATTTATATAATTATCAAATAATACTTAGAAGATATGAAAAAATGTTGGTTTTAGAAAAAAGTTTGATTTTTTTCCTTTAAGAAAAATAGTGATTGATAGCATTGGATTTATTTTGTAAGTTTGTAATGTCCATTTTAGCATTTCCTTGGAAAGGAGAAAGCCTTCATATGACTATGGGAAAAAAATGCTGAAGTTGTATCTACTTCATTAATCTGAAATAACACCAAGAAAATTCTCAGTGCTCTGAAAATTACTGTTTCTTCAATCCATTTATAATGGCAGATTTACACAAGATAAGGAATGCTACATCCTAAATTGCATACAAGCCTAAGATGACATTTTGCAATACAAATATAATGCAGATGATGTGAGAGCACCTTAAGACAAAAAAGCCACAAACAGAACCTTTATAGGAAACAAATACATACACAACAAGGTCTCCTTCCTTCATTCCTCCCACACCAACAGTCAATGCTTGTAAAAATTGCCAGATTCACTCACGTGTAATTATAATTTTCCTCAAGAACAATCTTTTCCCACCTAAATCCAGTAGTTACAAATCTAACTACCTGTACTGTATGCACAACTTTGACATTCTGCAAAACAAACACTGAAGACAGCAATGCACAGTTTTATATATTTTATACACTTACAAATCTGTAACTTGTAGCATCTCATCTGTGCGAACGCTGTGAGAGCAGCCTCATGCAAGATGAAGAGAGTCTATTCACAGACAGCAATTCCCCATTTTCCTCAGTCACTTACCCGTAAATATGTACATACATCACATGTGTGCACACACACACTTTATCAACTGCCAGAGCAAGGTAACACGAAAAGAAGACGCTGTTCTGAAAATTTGACCCTCTGGACCAGATAAAGTACAAATGACCAACAAGTTCTGTTCATTTAAATTGATTTTATGCTGATATGTATCACCAGGGACCCAATTCATTTTAAAATTATGTTTTATAATGCAAATTGAGTAGGAACAGTTTCCAGCTCCAACAAACACAGCATAGTGTCCTTCTCAGTGGAAGTCTTCCTAGCGAGTTGCCACCTATGTACATGAAGATCCAAGTTAAAATCTAAGCTCTATTAAAAAAAAAGGGAAGTAAAGGAACTAGGAAATAACTCCTTAGGTTTTCATCATAGTTAAAAGCAGCTTGGATTACAGTCCAGGATTAAATATTCTTCCCCAAAAAAGACATACCCTTCTACATGCTGGCCAGGTAGAAAAGCAGGCAACGTTGCCCTTGGTGCTCTTCCCAAGTCAGTAAAATAAGCTTTTTATTTAGCTTTTCAGTTTGATATCTAGAAACCATTGTAATGAATTTCAATTTTTTCACTCTTGCACAACTAGGAATGTTCAACCTACTGGCTGAAATATCATTACCACCGCAGGGTCTACATGCAGCCTGTACTTTTCCTGTAATCTCTTGCTGTTGACTACAGGTAGCTATCTCATTCAGAGTACAACAGCGCAGTTCCCTGATCCAACAGCTGTTAAATCTAGTTCATTTCCCCAGTAGATTTTGCTGCATTGCCAGGTGAATTAAGTGTGGGGAGTAATGGGAAGCCTTCTCTCTCTAAGTCCCAGTCGATTTGCAGGGAAGACTGGATTAAGCCTCATATGGACTGCGTGGTAATCCATCCTGTGAATGGTTTGGGTACCCCTTGCAGCACCCTTGCCCCCTTAAATAGCCAAAGGCAGGGGGAGTCACCATGACCTCACTCCAAGGATGTTACTAAACAACAATATCTGCTAGCTTAAAAATGGTTTCCAGCATACAAATCTTCATAGTAAATTTCAATAAACCTATAAACCATATTGTTATTGTTAACACCAGCAGAAAAGTCTACTAACTGGCTCCTAACATATTCTTAGTAGTGTAGAGACAGGAGCTAGATGGCAAATAGAAAGTTATTTTCAAGAAGGGATGTCATTACAGTTGCATTACCCTCTGCAGCTGATCACAATAGTGATTTTCTTTTTTTTATGGCCTCATTCAAACATCTGTAACAGCAAAAAACAATTTTCAATGACATTCTATACCAATCTAAGATAAGAGGGGGAAAATATTAATAACCTATCTATATCAGGCCTGCCAGTTATACTGTTATTTTTAAGAGCTTCCATTTACACATTCATGTAAATGGGACACTGCAGCCAGCAAAGTGATACTGATGTAAATGAGGTGGCTGTCCAGCCAGTAAGTAGCCATTAAAATTTCTATTATTACTCACTAATAGAATTCACAGTCTAAATATGCAAAGACTATCTCCAATTCTTCTAATTCTTTCACCTCCCGGGAACATTCAGTAGCGGGTATATTTCTCATCTTTCTTGGCACAGCGTGGTGCAGTCCATCTCTGGCTGTTAGAACAACTCTCTAATTTTATTAAGTAAGAGAATGAGCTGCCAGATTCCCAAGGGACCAATAATTCACACCACAGTTTCCTGCTAGTTAGTGTGTGTTCACACCAACAAAATCTTACTGATGAAATTTGTGACGCTACTTGGAAAAAAAACCCCAAAACAACAAAAAGCTACACAGCCCAAGGGACACATAATTTACATAATTTCAAGTAAAAAGTTAGAAATACTGATGTTTGCAAAGTATATATTAAGCCAGACAGTTATACTGTCACAGTTTTTGTGAGTTTCTTCTTCCTCTCATTCATAGTAAAATTTTAATCAAAAAAGCAAGTAAAAAACCCCAAGCACTCCCCATTAATTTGACATAAATTTACTAAGATATATAGTTCAAATGATGACAATTTTTACATTTAAAGTATTACCATTTAAAACAGACCTGGAGTATTAAATACACAAAAAAATAATTGATATTAAATATTCTTTTACATCCATTTTTTTATGAATTTGACCAACATAACTATTAACTTCTGGGAACAACATACCCATGACAGTGCTATCACTATTTCACAAGAGAATTCCTGAAACTTCATTACATGTAACATTTATTATAGGGAGACAATACCTTCAAAGTAACTGTCTTCCTATAATATCACACCTTTATTTACTTTACAACCATTAATGTTTAGACACCACTAGTATTCTTAATTATCTGTGTCTCTTGAGAAATTCAGTGTCTAAAGTTTTCAGTGTTCAAAATTGAACTTTTATAATTGGAGCTGTGCTTCAAAATTATTAAATTCTATACAATGCTAAGTACTGAGAGGAAGAAAAAAAATATTTGTCTCCAACCTGATGCCTAAATTTAATGAATATTTGTTATCCTTGTTTTAAAAAGGATGAACAACCTCACTTCACAGGAGTGTTGTGAAAACTAAACTAAACCTTCAGTCTCAGATTAACAAGACAAAGTGTGTGTGGAGGGGGAACTATGCATTAAAGGGAATTAATAGCTGTTTCTGTATCAGAACTCAGTTGGGTGAAGATCATCTGTGGCCATTCCTTGAGAAATAAGAATACTCCACATTCACTAATTTAAAACTGCCCAGCCTGTGTACTGAATAAGGAAGAGACTCTATTCCAAAATTACGATGTGATCATGCAGTAAAAAGCTTTTTAAAATTTTAAGAAAAGGTTATAGAAGTTACAGTTATTAAACATTTATATGCATCCCCTTTGAAAGTATATATAAAACTGCAATATTATAGAAAATAAATATTTCTGAGTATTTTTCAAAACACAGCATCCTGCTGTATACCAAATATCACAGAGGTCAATGAGGAACTTTCTGTCACAAATCCTTAACATGACTGAACTGTCAAATCAGCTTACAAAGCTGAAGTGGAAAAACATGCTGATGCTTGATACATTAAGAACAGTGTGTAGAGTCCTGAACGTAGTGGTTCCATAATACAGATTTAAGGACTGACAAATACCTTCGGAACACTTTTAACTCTAAGCAGTTAAAGTGGTGGCAAAATTTAAATATTTGAAAAAAAAATCTAAAACATCTGAGAGTCAAGGTTTGAAGAGAAAAAAAAATAAAAATCAGATTAACTGTATCTTTTCTAATAGCACAGTGACTTTCCACTGGCATCTTGACCACTTCCTACAGATGAGTAATGGAGCTACAAGGCCATGGATTTAATCTCTGTTCATACATTTAGGTCTTGGATTGCATTTTCACTCCCACCCATGAGGTGTTTTATTTATTTTTGTATTCTGTGTCTTGGAAGGTCTCATAAATCCCTTTCAGATTCATAACTTTCCAAAGAATATCCATTTTTTTTACTTTAGTCAGTTTTGACACTTCCTGCATTATATTCTTAACTCTCACCATGTCTTCAGAAATAAACATCTCATTGGCATTTCAAACACCATGTCCTGCACTTGATAACTGGAAAATCAATTGCAGCGGAAAGAAGGGAAGATGACAACTGTTTTTCTCTGATATGATCAGGAAGTGATTAAACTTTAGTTTGATACCTTCTGAATGTATCTGATTGCTGTCAATTTATCTGGTGCCCTGTTACCAGATACAGCAGGCATAGGTACTTCAGAAAAAAAGACAAGGCACCTTCAAGATTCATCTGGCGTATGTCCTTGTTTGAAGCTGGGGAGTCTTTCTGACCCCCATGCAGGCCAGTGACTGAATCCCTGAGGCATATGATTTTATTTTCCTTACCATCTTCTCTACATGGAGCTACGTTAACATTGTAGAATTAAATTCAGGTTAATGTTCTGCTACTGGTGTGCAAGCATAAAGGGGAGACATGAAGTGAAAGCAGAATGAGTTTATACCTCATACTGAGAAAGATTATACATCCTTAATCACCTTGAGCAGCACTTCACTGAAAAAAAAACATGAAATTCATATTTGATACAGAGGAGAGTCATAATTTGCTCTATAAGAGCACAAGAATGTTCTTTGCACAGCACCACAAACCTTTTATATTACGATGTATTAAAGCAAGTCTATTTTGGTTCTCTAAATATTGTTGGGAGAAGGCAGTTTTTCTAGAAACTCTGATGAAACTACATAGTATTTTGCTCTAATAGTTTTTCCCAAACCGCCATACAGAAAGACTCCGGTATGCTGCATTCTGAAAAATCTGCAGAAAGAAATTCTATTAACTTTGTCAGATTGAACCTTTCTGTTGATATAACTAAGTTTCTACCCTATTCAGCCTGACTTTAACAGCAGGTCAATTTCATTAGCAGAAATAGGAAGGGCAATAGTAAATAGCTGACACTATATCGACTGGGACACACCAGTTACATCACACTTTGCAGTAAAAATCTTTCTGAATTCTACAAAGGAACAAAGATAAGACATTAGTATCTGGCATCTACCCCAGTACGTTATTTGGGCCTATGTAATGCACCCAAATTTCATCACTTGCTTTAAATTGAGAATGTCAGATGTAGTTAAAGATGTTTTAGATTAAATTTGGTGACATAAATTACAAGCTGTATTAGTAAAGGTGAAAAATACACCAGAAATAAGATGGTGGAAAGGGCAATAATTATTATAAGGGAGAAAAAAGTATAAGAAAGGAGAAAGCAGAAATGTTGCATAGTTAGTTCTATGAAATTATCATGCCTTCAATATACGTTAAAAATTAAAATAAAAAGTAAAAATTATGTCAGTGACTACGAAGTTAAGACCAGAAATAAGATGGTGGAAAGGGCAATAATTATTATAAGGGAGAAAAAAGTATAAGAAAGGAGAAAGCAGAAATGTTGCATAGTTAGTTCTATGAAATTATCATGCCTTCAATATATGTTAAAAATTAAAAAAAAAAAAGTAAAAATTATGTCAGTGACTATGAAGTTAAGCTAGTTCAAATAAAACCAAAAATGAAAACATTTGCCATCAGCGCTCTGTAATGCAAGGATATTGATAAAAAAAAGTGCAAGAGATTATTTTCTTGAAGTAGCCAAAGGGATATTTTGAAAAAATACCTGGTCAAATCCTCTAATTTAAGAATGGAACAAGTGAAAGGTTTGCACTAGACAAAAATAATGGCACAAGAAGAAGCAGAGTTGAGATTAAGTGTTCAGAACTTTTATCCAGAGGCAATTAATGATGTTCATTTTTCTTCTCAGTATGCTTAAAACTTGCAGTTGCCTAAGTTTTAGCTTCTCGCAGTACTTGTTTAAAAAGTGTGTGAAAGTGTTTTGAGATTACAAGCTTCTGAACTGTTTGTTTAGATCTTCAAGTACACTATGAAGCTGCATTTATTTCCGTATCAACTGCACCGTCTCACATTCTTAAAAAAAAGATATTAAATTTACCAGATGGAGACAGATTACATGCCGGATTTCTGTCAGTGAATGAGTCTACAGGTCTGGGAACCACAGACTGCAACATATTGGAAGGGGTCTTAAGTAGATTTTGCCATTCAGCAATACAAAGATTATTCCAATATTAGGGAGATTTTCCTGTCTTCATTCCTGATCTCTAGTTCTGAACCATACTGGTACATTTTGCTACTTGCTCTTATACTTCTAATCCTGATTCTTATCACATCCTTTTTTGTTCAACACTAGCAGCAGAGAAGAGTTCAGCATGGACATCCTTTTATGAAATAAAATTACCATGCAAACTCCAGAACAGAAGAGAGTCTCACCTCCGACTGTAAGAAGGTACACCATATAATAAGCTATATTCTTCTCAGGTGTAAGCACTCATCTCTGATGTGGGAACACAAAAGAATAAATCTGACTGCAGAGAAAGAAACTCTTGTGTCATGCAAACGCTCTATAATTACACAGCAATACCAAACAAACCTAATCAAGATCAGGAAAATAAAGTTCAGTGGGAGCAAAATAGGTGTGGAATGTGATTGGAAAAAAGAAAGGCTCCTACAAGAACACTGGCAAGAGCAAGGAAAACCCATTTGCTGCTAATCAAGGTAGGAGACCTAGTAATGAAGGAAGAACACTAACAGGCTCCAGCTGAATTTTCTCTTGCCTTAGCCTTCACAGATGAGGTCTGCTCTCAGTACTCTTGTTACTGTTCTTAACGACAGTCTCAGAGTCTGGAGGAGTGAAGTATTACCCACAAGAGAAAATCAAAGCAGAGAGGAGGACAATCACATCAGACCGGAAATACCTAGTCCATAGAGCTGCATGTGACTCAACATTGTTTTGAGGCTGCTATCATCTTTGAAAGATTGTACCTCTCTGGCACTACTACTATTGCTGCTACAGAATGTAGTTTGTTTTCAAAGGGGGAGGGAAAGGAATGAGCACTAAGAGTGATGCTGGTTTTGGCTGGGACAGAGTTAATTTTCTTCATAGTAGCTACTGTGGGGCCGTGTTTGGACTTCAGCTGAAAACAGTGTTGATAACACAGGGATGTTTTCGTTATTGCTGAGCAGTGCTTACACAGAGCCAAGGCCTTTTCTGCTTCTCACACCACCCCACCAGTGAGTAGGCTGGGGGTGCACAAGATGCTGGCAGGGGACACAGCTGGGACAGCTGACCCCAACTGACCAAAGGGATTTTCCACACCATATGATGCTGTGCTCAGCATATAAAACTGGGAGAAAAAGAAGGAAGGGGGTACATGGGGAGTGATGGTGTTTGTCTTCCCAAGTAACCATTACGCATGATTGAGTCCTGCTTTCCTGGAGACGGTTGAACACCTGCCTCCTCATGGGAAGTAGTGAATAAATTCCTTGTTTTGTTTTGCTTGTGTGTGCGGCTTTTGCTTATCAAACTGTCTTTATCTCAACCCATGAGTTTTCTCCCTTTTACTTTTCTGATTCTCTCCCTCACCCCACGGTGGGGGACAGGATGGGGGAGTGAGAGAGCGGCCGTGTTGGGCTTATGCTGGCTGGGGTTAAACCATGACAGAGTAAGAACCAAGTCTAAAGATTTCCTGTGTGAGGCCAGACCAAGTATTCAGTATCTCTGGTGTGTATTTCCCACTGCCTACTGGTAGCACACCACTAACTAGTCTTGATAATTGCCAGAAAGCATTGCTATAAAACAGAAATACAGCACTGCAGAAATCAGTGCTCACCAGCAACAAAGGGTAGCCTTTGTTCTGTAAAACAACCCTAATATAATAACAATGTGTTTCTTCAGTGCTCCCCTGCTGTGAGAGCATTGAGAGAGCAGCAGCACAGAAAGATGTGGACCAAGAAAATGAGCTATGTGCGTATGTTAACAGAAAGCCAAAGATTTCAAAATAAGTGGAATAAATCCCATAGGGAAACAAGAGTATCTATTTCTTACAACTGAAATAGGAAATTTCCAGAAATTTTGGAAGTAGTAGGGGCTGAGCAAATAGGCAGTCTCCTGATCACTCACACATTCAAAATTTCTTCTGTCTTTTAGATAGGCTCCCACATCTGAAGTTCTGACAAAAACTGGAACATCTACAGTACTGACTTGTTTCCTGAAACTAGAGTTCATCTACTTCTTTTCAGATGAGGAATGTAATATACATAATTCAGTTAACACACAAAGACTGCATTGGAAATGGAACCGTGCTGCACATTAAGGAACAGAGCTGCATCAACGGGGCGGGGGGTGCAGTGCTCTTAAGTGAGATAGCAGTGGTGAGCAGAAGAATAAAATGCCAGAAACAGAAACCATCAATACTGTTAAATTATAAACAGTGAGGGCTCAGAAGCAATATGCAAATAAAGATCTGCTGTTTTAATGTAGACAGAGGGAAAAAAAAAGCTTTTTAGAGAAAAAATGAACTTGTTACTGATCCATATGTTATGCATATCACTGCACAGTGTTAAAGATCACATTGATGTGGAATATACATATTCAATTATAAAGATCAGATTCTTGGATACTGCATTGTCACCATACATCAAATGTCACTATTATATATTGGCTACTAACTTCAAAAAATTTTGAAACATTTCTCACAAGTGTATATACCTTTGATATAATGTAAAATAGTTGTTTGAAAAGAAAACTTTTTGAAGAACTAAAATACAGAAGCAACAATCTTCCATCCACCTAAAGAGATTTTGAGGGTCACCCATGTTTGACACTGAGACATACTTTAATACAACGTGTTATTTCCCATATTAAAAAAAGAAAAAAATCCCATCTTGCATGCCTGAGAACTAAGGTAAAAGAAAAAAAAAAAAAGAACAATTTGTATATTTTCGTATGCCAAATATGTATTTTCACATGCCACACTGTACATACAAGTATTCCTGATAGAATACATTAGGCCTAGTCAAGTATTAACTGTCAGTGCAGTATTTAGGACCTCGATTCCATTTTGTTCAGTTCAGACAACTACCAAAGTTTCATTTAACTATTACAATAAAAAGTATATATATTTTATGTACCAGAATCAGCTCACCTTTCTTATGCAATGATTTTCTGGCCTGTATTAACCTGCATCAACTTATGACAGTCAGAAATTTCACAGTTTTGACAATTCTACTTGATTAATTAGGAATCAGATGCAACTTAGGCTGCCTAAGTATAATTGTGAAAAACTTGAATAAAGTTACAAAAAATTAATAATTACACAAACCAGGTAATTCACAAGAAGATACAAAGATGCTTTTTCTTAACAGCTCAGTAGAGTAGGAGTGATTGTTGGTTACCTTAACTTCAGCAAAGCTTTCAACGCAGTGTTCCACAGTAGCCTCACAGCTATGTCACAGAAATACAGACTGGATGGATGGCCTGCACAGCATAGGAAAGGCTTGCTGGACCAACAGCCGCTGACTCAGTCAAATTGGCATCAGGTTTTCCTCGGTGTCAATACTTGGGTGCATACTGTTTAATTCCTACATCAGAAACCTGGCCAAAGGGATGATATAAACCCTTATTGGGTTTGTAGATGGCATCAAATTAGGCGAGCAGTTGGTAGACTGGACAGGAGAGTGGCTCTTTAGAAGGATGTGGATACACTGGGAGAATGGATGGAGAAAAATCTTACAAACATAAAGGCACAAATATAACATGCTGCATATGGGAGAGAGTAATCCTTTGCCACACTTCAGCCTTCAGAAAAAGACTTGGGAGTCATGGTAAGGAAGCTGAGGAGGGTGCCTTTCCAGTGATGAAAGGTAACTGCACACTGGACTTCATTTGCTAGACAATAGCCCCCAGGTCAAGGGAAGTCGTACTTTTCATTTATTTAGCCTCCTTTCATCATGCTTGCTAAAAGCAGAGAGTTCAGAAAACATATCAAGGTGACTAGGGGTGGAGTACTTGACACAAGGACAGGCTAAGGCAACTTGGTTTGTTTAGCTTCAGACACAGAAACTAAAGGGGAAAAATCAGATGCAGATTTCTAGTACCTAACGAGCATGGGTTTGGGTGTGCAGAAGAGGATTACAGAGGAGACAGAGCTTAGTTTTTCTAAAAGTGCACAGCAAGGGAAATTCCAATTACATACAAGGAGGAAAAAACACCCAACTCCACTGACAGAGTGGTCAAACACTTGGTCAGGTGTCCAGAGACACTGTGAAATTCTTATTCTTGGTGATACTCAAAAACCTGACTGGACAGTGCCACTATTTAAGTTTGATCCAAGTTCACAGTTAGTCCTGCTCAGAGGAGGAGGAAGCTGGACCATATAACATCCCTTCAAACCTAATTTCTTCTTGGATCCTATGATTATGTTCTACCTTCCATAGTTTATAGGTGCATTGTTTAAAGTACCGGTGTCAGATTGAAGAACTCTTCCTAAGACTTATCTGTTAAGTTCTACTTTTATTCCAACCTCAGTCTGTATAGATCAGGGGGATTTTTTACTAATTCCCGACTTAAGATCCATTCCATCACACATTTATCTTGAAAATAATTAAGGTATTTAAAAAAATAATTTTATTCACTCTGGAAAATCAGGATGAGCAAACTGAAATGAAACAACAAGTTTAATGTTACAGAGAATATTTAAAATCCTATGACTTATGAATGTGTGCAAAGCAAACATGAAAACCTTTAGACCAGCTGTTAACTAACATTTGAAAGCCAAATGAAGTGAGTTTCGAAAATAATGCAGCAGATGGAAGAAAGATGTATACCCAGGGAATAACTGTTTCTTTATCTGCAATTCTAGCTTACTTTCAGACATGCACATATCACCACTGAAGAAAACTATTTTACTCTATGTAACATCTTGAATTAATGTACGATTCTTTGTGTCCTGGTCATTTTTTCCTTCACTGTGGGAAGGAGAAAAGTAGTAATAGAAGAAAATACTAGAGGCATCTTTATCTAGAATATGAAGTGTCTCCTTATGACGAATTATTATATATATTACATAATTGTGTATTTATATAAGGTTCTTTATAAGTGAAACTAACAGTTTATATATATAGCTTCTGTTTAACATTAATCATTTCCTACATTTGGGATATTTTAGAACTATACAGAAATTGATTTAATTGGCAAGTACCTAGGATATGTTAGGCAGCTTTGCCAGTACACACTTAAATGCAAAATGCATATGCTGAAAATGATGCTGTCAAACAACATCTTTAACTGGAACCTGACAGAGAAAGTTGTACCAATATGAAATGTGCTAATAGACTGATAGGAAATAAAGATGTTTCAAATTAGTTCGTTAACACCACAAGCAGGATGGTATTTTGGTTTTAATTTTCTCAGAATGCCTAGGAAATTGACTAAGATACACTATCTTACACACAGAAATTCTTTTTCTAAGTATGAAACCTATATTGGTTGCTGCAAATCCATCTAGCTTGGAAGTGATTTACAGCACCTTAGGACACCACCTGATTTTTGTGTGCATTGAGTTCTTTAGACTGAAGTTTTTCAGCATTAAGTTTAGCAAATGCTGGCATATACTAATAAATGTTACTCATATGCATATACTGTTTAATCCAAGGTAAACTTCAAGACCCAGTCAAATTATTTATTTGGCTTCTATTGCTATGAGGCAAAAAATGCTTTCAGAGATGTAAACTTCATTATAAGAACTACAGAAAACAGTGTGATGCAGACATCAAATACTAATGTACTTCCTCTCAGCATTTTGCTAAGAATAAATTCCTTTGCTGCCAGTATAGACTTTAATGTTGCAGTGAGATGAAGTTAGTACCCAATGTCTAGAGATAAAAAAGGATGGTTTTCCTTGTTTTGTGTTATGACTGTAACAACTTTGCATAATCACTGCAGCAAGTTGTGAAAGAGGCAGAAAATGAATAAAACCTGCTGACTGTACTGAGGACAAAATCATTGCTGTGAATTTTCAACTGCGCAACACTTTGCTGTTTACTGCACACTATACAAACAGATGATATTCGGTTCAGATGCAGGAAGAAAATAAAGGCCTTCCACGTCCAGATGTCTTAACACCGAGGAAAAGATAAAGGTTGAATTTTAAAGAGTTACTATTTTATTTTTAAATATTTTTATTTTAATTTCTCACCCCCTGAGGCACTTTCCTTTCCTGTTTTGTTTAAAGCAACCAGATGGTTGAAACTTGTGGAACAAGAGCTAATTGCACACTTCAATTCTCAGTCTCTACCATATTTGGTAGAAAATTCAACATTATTACTGAAGAATAAAATAGTCGATTACTCATACAAAAATATCATCACTGAAGGAAAGGTGGCCAAGAACCAGACAGATAATTAATTTCTCCACTCCTCAAAGAGTAGAGCACAAATCCTTGTTTAAGGAATAACGAAGAAAGGTTTGCTTGCCCCAGCTACCTTTAACACACAGTTCAACAAAAGCTAGTACAGCAAGAGTGTGAAGCTGTAAGAAGCAGAGTTTTATGAACTACTCTAAAATCCACAGCAACTCTGTCAAGTAGTGCCAAAGTCACAAACAACTAGCGTAGCAATCAGATCAGTGTGAGACCCTCTGTGTAGCCACAGCTGCAGTGCAAGGGGAGCTAAGTGGTTTACACTATCTTGAAAAAACATGTAGGCAGGCAGCAACTTGAACTGAGCCCTGCTTCATTCCTAGATTCAGAACTATCTGTGATTTGGAGACAAGCAACCCTGTTAGGAATTGTCAGAGCTGTATTTGCACCTTACTGCAGCCAATAGGTAAAGTCCAACTTCACTGTTTCCTCACTAATCAGGAAGATGGAGTAGAGAGGAGACTAGGCTTTATCTTGGTCAGACAATTCTGATGAAAAATACATACCAATTGTGGAACAACTACACAAAGTTATCCTTAGGAAGGAAGAAAGGGGAAAAAATAATGTAGCTATGGCCACATCACATTTTGGACACAAGCTCTGTCCCCCTAGAACTGTTCTCTATTTTAAACTTGCTTCAGAGTCATGCAGATAGAGGTCAAGTCTGTCCTCAGCTATACATGCTTAACATAAGCTTCCAGGCACTACAGAGAGGAAAATTGGAGTCTGTGCTATCCTTTCAAGTGAAAACAAGTGCTCACTTACTGCAGTGTGCATGTCTGATGTGCATCCCTGACCACATCTTCCATCACACAATGCTTCTTTTAATCTCAATTCACACATATAAGACAGTAAGTTAGCTATACTCTTTCCTGAACAGCACAATATTACATTTTGCAACTCTGATACTACTCTCTGATCAGACAGACTGGGGCATCTGGCCTGCTATAACATGGGGAGATAATCTGAAGCTCATTGTACTGCTCTATTTCCAGTCCCAGGCTGCACAAGTCAGTCTAAACCAAGTCTGTACTAGTAGCTGTTACTGAGTCCTTTGTGAGCTCCAAGCTCTCTCTGCACTGGGGAAGGGAACTGGAAGAAGGCGGAAGGTGAAACACAGAAACTGTTCCATACACATGCTTCTCAAAAGTAGGTTTTTCTCTTGTATCTTCTCCCAGGATTTAGCAGTGTCCCTATGAAAAGTTTCTGCTCCCTGTGCCTCCTGCCTGTCTTCCTCTTATGAAGCAATGCCCAGAACTCTCACTACAGACTTTCATCACAACAAGAAACAATGCTTGTGAAAATCTCATCATAAAGCAGTACAACAGTAAGCCTCAAGGTGACTGTGATATTACCTTTAGAAACATTAGAGCATATAGGCCAAAGAGGCCAGTGTAATGTTAACGGTGCCCCACTGAAACACACCTTCCTTCTGGCAAGGCAGTAAAAAAACCCCTTAAAATAAACCACCCTCTCTTCTCAAATTCTTCATATTCCACATATTCAAAAAAAAAAAAAAAAAAAAAAAGGACTAAACAATAAAGAACTTAATGCTATAGAATTTAATGGATCACAGATTCAGGCTGGAGGCCCTCGGGAGGCTTCTAGTCCAACCTCTCACCCAAAGCAGGGTTAACTCTGAGGTCAGACCAGACCGCTCAGGGCTTTACCCAGTCTGGTCTTGTTAAGGTTAAAGGACGGAGACTGTCTGTATGGAAAATGTCTTTATAGACAATCTAAATCTCTTGTCTTAACTTGTGTCCATTGTATTCTTTTTCCTGTCATGCATCACTGCAAAGAGGCTAGCTTCTGATATATTTTACATGAAATTCATGTACAAAACCAGTCATTGTATAAAATACAGTAAAGTCTTTGAAATACAGACTGAAATGTTGAAATTTTCAGCTTGTGGAAGGAGAGTAAAGAAGTATTTCACCTTCTCTGCCCGATAAGTTTTCAGAGAGACTGCCACTGGGTTTTGTCGTGTCGCTGACCCAGCAAGCGTACTTTCAAAACATCAGCTAAAGCCCTTCAGGAAAGGTAGGCAGAGAGTGCCAAATTTCTGAAGACAAATTTGCCTGGCTTAAATATTCAAATTCTCTGAAATAAAAGCGTTTACAAGCACTGTAGCTCAGGGGTAGAACTGCTGCAGTTTCAAAGTGTAAGAAGCTTTGAAGCTAGGTGATAATGCACAAGTACTCAAGAGTAAGCTTTTGAGTTCCATTCCAAGAGAAACAAAAAACAACAA
The DNA here is from genome assembly GCF_000699245.1 of Pterocles gutturalis. Lineage (NCBI taxonomy): Eukaryota > Metazoa > Chordata > Aves > Pterocliformes > Pteroclidae > Pterocles > Pterocles gutturalis. The sequence goes on along the minus strand of NW_010125555.1, from coordinate 3,242 downwards.
CAAAACCTACATGCACTTGCTGCAGTCATTTCTCAAAACTACTTCTTCACATGCCTCCCTTTCTAAGCATAGTCCTTTAGGCACTTCATAAATATTAATTTACAGAGCACCCAAAAGGCACAGATTTTTTTTTTTTTTTTTTTTTTAATAGAAAGAGAAGACAGACATAACACCTACTCCCAACTTCACACAGAAAATCTTCAGCAGAGCCAGAAACTGAAACTACATGCCTCACTTTCTCAGGCAGACTCCAGGCCACTCTACTACTCAACTGGCATAATATTTTGGACATCTGAGATTAAATCTTGAGAAAGAGACAGGGTCAGGAAAGAGGTGCTCAACTGTCAAACCCATAGGGAGACCAGAGGCCACGCTCCCCGACAAGTGACTGGTTACAATGCAATATGGACTCAATTACCTTCACTAGGTAATAGAAATTTCTGCTGAAAAAACTAAACTGAATGTTAAGAATGAAACACTTGCCAACAAAGTTTAAAATAAGTCATCTGATAACTCCAGGATATGTAAGCCAACCAGTTTTGTTTGTTTGTTTCGGGTTTCTGCAACTTTTTTGCAGTTTGACAGGCAGTTCAAACTCAGAAGAACAGGGAACTAGAAAACAGCATTAAAAAAACTCAAACAACAGCTGCATACCAAAAAAATTCATTCTATGCTAAGCCTTTCTGTTGATAAAAACAAATGAACATGGACATATTAGTACAGAGGTCTGGTTTTGTTTTAATTTTAAGGAGTTTTTGCATACAGACTTTTACTGCTGTTGTTCCTTTCCTTAATAGAAAGAATTGTTATAATCAGCCGTTGAAATAAAAATGGACAATGAATAAACGAGTGCTATCTAAATTCAGGCATTATTGACACAGTGTTTTGCTTTCAAAGTTTTTCAACACATTCACGTAAAACCCTTTGCAGTTAGCCAGATAGCACTCTGTTCTCTCAACCTTTCACCCTCATAAAGATATTTTAATTCACAAAGCTCTTCTTCATAGAGCTATATAGTTGAGATTTTCATGCTGAACAGATGAATTAGGGAGTGGGAGTGTTTAGCCTGACATGACCTAAATATCTTCCACTACAGAAAGGAAGATGGGACAAGCTGGCACATTACCACGGTTCTACCCTTACCAATACCTGCTACAGTGAGACCACAGAGCCTTGGTAGACTCTGAACATGTTCACAAAAGTGTCCTTGGGAAAGAGAGAAGAAAGTGGTTACAGGAACAGTGAAAACTGAAGTTATGACAACCATGGAAACAACATCAAACACTTATTCTATTCATAGAACCCTGCCTCTTTGGTATTATCCTACGTGTCTTTCAGATACACAAGGTAATTCTGTGAGGAAGCCTTGCAGGCTGGGAAGAGACATACATACGCAGTCTCCTATTACTTCCTTATTTTTATAATTTGGTCTGGATCTTTCTTCTCACATGCACAGCAGAAAGAAAAATAAAACAAAAACAAAAACCAGATGCAGAATTCTCAGTCTATCAAATTAAACCACATAGCTTGGTCAAAATTAAAGATAACATCAATAAAGGATTCATCTGCTATAAAACTATGCCAGCTCCAACCATAAAGTGAGTTTGAAGAAAAAAAAATGAAGCAATTTTATTGCAAACATGGACCAAAGGTGAAACTTTGACAAAAAAGAAACTGTTGACCTACCATTAATGTTAACATTGCAGCATACCTAAGCATACCATTCCTGGCCACCTAACTTCTGATTAACCTAACTAAATCTGAGACATGATACAAGCTACTAGGATTTTACACAGGTGAAAGGTCAGAAGGAAAAATCTGACTGCAAAGTAGTCAATAAACATAATACCTATAACATGGTACAGTCATATCCAATTATATTAAGACATTTTATTAGGAAGAAAAGGAGCCCCCAACATTTTCATGAGAATAGACCTAGAGATCAGATAAAATAAGCTATCTGTTCTAGCATGTTGTGATGGGTTAGCCCTTGGCTGGGTGCCTAACCACACATCCACTATATATACTACACTATATACAAATATACAAATGAGTGATACACAGTGGCACTGCCCCCCCCCCCCCCCCTGATACCCAAGGCTCACCCGTTCCCACCAAGGCTCAGCCTGTTCCCAGCTAACAATCCCAGAGCTGGGAGAGTCCCGAAACCGCACTCACGGAATGGAGAGAACAGTTCGAGCATCCCAGACCGAGAGCTGACCAGGGTGGGAGGGGAAGGCCTTAGGAGAGCAACCATCTGGAGTGAGATGATCTGGAGCCAAAAGAGATCTGGAACCAAAAAAGGGACGATCTTCCGGAGGGTCCTCACCTATATACTGGGCATGACGTGTATGTTATGGAACAGATTATTGGCCACTCTGAGTCTCAATCCCAAACCTAAAATCAAATTCTAGGCTAGTAACTGGGGCTGTGCTCCCTCCCAGCCTCCCTGGTCTGCCAACTTTGACAGTGGCACAAAACATCACTTCTTATCAGCTTTCTTCTGAGCACAAATCCAAAACACAGACTCTTGTTAGCTATTATGAAGAAAGTTAACTCTGTCTCTGCTTAACCCAGGACACATGTTATTTCTCCACTAACCTCTTAATACTTTTTCCTCACTTAAAGTATCTGTTTTTTCCCCTTACATTTATTTTTTATTCAGCAGTCATATAATCAATTGCACACATTTCACACCATTTCCACATTAATTTACTGCATCTATTTTTTATCACATCTTCTATTCACCATACCGAGTGATTAGATTAAGAGATTCTTCTCAACTAGTTTGATAAACGCTTAATCTTTTATGGAGCCAATTGCTTCCACTTCTGTTGTTCTCAGCTAAGATCTGAGGGTCAACCAAATACCTCGGTACTTCAGTTCAGAAATGCCACATTTTTATGTACCAGGAAAGTGTATTAAAGCTTTTGAGCTCTCCAAAAGCCGTGGCTTGCTTCGTTCTAGAGAGTAGTATTAGTGTAACTCCAGAAAGCACAAACTACAGAACACCACCAGCAGCTTTTTTGTAGGTTTCAGATTTTCTTAAAATTGCCCTAGAAGCATCTGTTAAAATAAAATACAAAATCCAACATATACAATAACTTTCTTAAATAATTTTACTTCTAATGAAATAGCTGATTCTTGGACAAAAATCCTTCATTAAGTACTAGCTTTCAGTATCCATTAGCAAAGAAAAAATATTTTAAAAACGTCACTGTGATGGGTTAGCCCTTGGCTGG
>NW_010125554.1:30683-31223 GCF_000699245.1 Pterocles gutturalis | reverse complement strand
ATCTAGTCTTTGGGAAATTTAATGGATGCGTTGGCTGACATTTCTTATAGAAGTGGCTGACGCCAGGAGTTTGCAACATTGCTGTCCCAGGACAGCTTGGGTATATAAACTAGGATCACACACTGTGTAAAAATACAATAGAATATTTATAATATTTAAAGGAGAAAATAATTTCACAAGAGTTTTAAACCTGCTTCTATATGAAGGTGGCTACAATAGAATATTTATAATATTTAAAGGAAAAAATAATTTCACAACAGTTTTAAATCTTCTTCTATATGAAGGTGGCAAAAAATATATTTAATTTTCTCCACTTCAATGGATAATTAATCCATTTAAATTTTATTCCTGTCCCTATGTTAAATTTTCCACAGTAACATCACATCGCTGAGTGTGTAAAGCACCCGCATAATGCAAAAACAGAATATAGACAGACCTAAATAAAGATCAAAAAGTCAAATGAGCAGCATAAACCGAATCCACAATAGCACACCACGCTGAGGATTTATTACTGCCACTTATTTCCCACGAGCTACACGA
>NW_010125554.1:0-30652 GCF_000699245.1 Pterocles gutturalis | reverse complement strand
TTCAGGCTTATGTGTAACATGAACATCCCAAAATCGTGGTAATAAAATCTTCACAGCACCTTAACTCTACTACACTAAAAAACCCCAGTTTTCTCTTTATATAGGTGCTATATAATGTGGTGTAATATGGAGAGAGATTTCTCAGCTATGGCAAAGGCCAACGACTGCACTCAACGCGAAGCACCACGAGACGCTAACTCCTGGCACATTATTATCTAAATATTACTCTCTAGAGCAATATATGTTGAACTACTTCTTTCAGCCATAAGAGGCCCAAAAGCCCGTTAGTGACCAGAGAAATAAGAGATATTATGCGTAAAAGCAGCGTGCAGAAAAAGCAATCAACAGTTAAACACTTCAAGCATCGCCGCTCCCGTGGGTGATGATTACTTGAGGGAACTGAAGGTTGCAATTTTAAGAGACAGTGGAATAAATGCCAATTTTTTATTTGGGCATGAAGTTATTTGAAAAAAAAAAAAAACGGCTTGGATTCAGTGTGAGAAGCTACAAAGGCTACGTGCACTTCCCCAGGTCCTTCACCAGGCCATGGCGAGCCATTCTTTTCATAAAATATAACCAGCTGGGCTGCAACAACAATAATGTGTTAGCAAACACACGAGGAGTAATAATCACCCTGCAAACATGCTGATAATAAGTCGATGCTGGACCTTGCTATAATATGTCTTAGTTTTAATGCGCTTGTACAACGTGTTATAGAAATATGAAAACATAATAACCTCAAGATCCCTTTTAGCATCCTAGCAGGGAAAATGCCCCTTTCACCGTGAACAAATCATGACCTGAACTTAGAGAGAGGAGCTGTAAAGCACAGTATTTTCATTTTTTAATTTTTTTTTTCAGTATTTTTCACTTCATTATTTTTCACTGCCTACCGCTGGATATTTCCTGAGACTATTATAAGACACGTTGGTACCTGGAAGGCAGTTACACCAGAAGGTACAAGGTATTGCAGGGAAACATCATTGTCAACTCGCCAAGATCTTACAAAGGTTTCTCCTTACACATCTGCTGCATTAATTACACACTGGATTATTTAACAAAACTTCAGTCTGATCCAAGAAATTCTCTATTGTGAGGGTGATGAGGCAGTGGCCCAGGGTACCCAGAGAAGCTGTGGATGCCCCATCCCTGGAGGGGTTCAAGGCCAGGCTGGATGAGGCTTTGGGCAACCTGGGCTAGTGGGAGGTGTCCCTGCCCATGGCAGGGGGTTGGAACTCGATGATCTTTAAGGTCTCTTCCAACGCAAACCATTCTGTGATTCTATGATTCTGATGCCTTTTGTCTTATATCTTTATCTCGTACGATTTTTAAGTTGCCATTTTTTTGACATGGTCTTCAGATAGTTTGCTAGTGGAACGCTTCTTAAAGTATCTCAAGTTTGACAAACTTTAGATCAACCACTAAAATCTCTCCCAGTTAGGTCATGCCCCTCGATTTCAACTGGTTCTCACTAAAGTTTTACTGCTAATTGCTGCTAACTGAACAATTCAACTTGCTCCTGCCACAGTACATCTCGTTACAAAGGATGGTACTAAGCTAAGAGAAAGAAAATAAGTTTTCTTGCCATCTAGAGAAGAAAACTGGTGATCTTTGCCATTATGGTGGGATTTCTGGTTTAGTTTTTAAGGGGTCTAAATATAACACAGTCTGAAGTAACCCTGAAGGACTAATAATTTAGGGCAAAATACCTCAGCGGTGGAACTTGTAACAGACCTTGCCTCCTCCTCTTAGTATCACTTCTGCAAGTAGGTAAAACCCAAATTTCCTCTTTCGTTTCCTGGGTTTAGATGGCACAAAGAAGAAAGGTCTCCTTTGGGGGCAGTGCCTACATAAACCAGCAGGATTTTATCCTGCTCATCCCATTTCATAGGAAAGGTGAGTCCACTTTAAAGCTAAATGTGGTGGTGAGTGCAAGCACCCTACCAAAGGTACAGAGAGCTTAGAAGAGACCATAATGACCATAATTATAGTTAGTTATTGTTTGGTCTACTTATGGCCCTATTTTATAATGCTACTGCCAGCAGAGCTATTTTATATGATGTCTTTTTCATGCAGCAACCTTTTCATAAATCAAAGCAAAAGCAATACCAGGCAGTTTCTCCTGCAGCCTGTTTGACAATAAAAGTTAACATTGAACCCTGGCTGTTATCAATCTTCATAAATGTGTCCATGATATAGCAAGCCTGTTCCATATTACACCGAGTCTGTTACTAATGCATGCACAGGAGCAACCCAGTGGCTTAATGGATCTCCTAAATGGCTTGAAACTGGGACCCATGTTAAGTGGCAAGGAAAGTTTTAAAGAAAGAAGTGCTCTTCTCATTCTTGCAAGATACAATAAAATGATTACACCTTACAGTGGGTCTAGCTCGAGAAATGTCCATTGTACTACAATAGGAGTTTTCACAGACAGAGACCTCAGGAAAATGGAGATCACGTTCGAGAGACTATAGTGAGAAGTGGAGAGGACAAAGGGTAATGGTTGTAAACTAAAGGAGAGGAAATACAGAGCAGACATAAGGAAAAAATTTTTTTACGATGAGAGTGGTGGTGAAACACTGGCACAGGTTGCCCAGGGAGGTGGCAGATGCCCCGTCCCTGGAAACATTCAAGGTCAGGTTGGATGGGGCTCTGGGCAGCCTGATCTAGTGGAAGATGTCCCTGCTCACTGCAGGGGGTTGGACTAGATGACCTCCGTGGTCCCTTCCAAGCCAAACCATTCTGTGACAATTCTAAGTGCAAGGACCCAAAATGTAGCAACAACTTTTATCTGCCTAAACTCCAGTTTTACCAGGTACTTCGGAACTCAAAGACTACTTCTGCCCCATGCAGCCTCACGTTATGCAACCAGAGAGGAGTAACAAGTCTCCAGGTTTAAAACAAAGAGAACTTGGGACAGATCCATTACATAGATTAGCTTTATCCTTAATCAATTCTTTCAAAAACCCACCAAAACCTCTTTTGTAGACTGGCCAGAAGAATATCTGCAGAGAAGAGCTGGTGAACTGGATTCATTTGACACTGACTTTATCTATAAACTCATTTTTTAAATCTCCATTGACCATGCTGACTGTATTTTTTTATTGAGAGGGTTACAACATTTTTTTTGGCCAAAGTACTGTGTCTAGTCAAGGCAAACGGAGAAGAATATATGTGATGGAAGAAAAGGGACCGCATTTCATCAGCCCGTGCAAGAGCAAGATTTCAGTAACAGTAAAGCAGCGTAGACAGAGAGGCAGTGTATTACCCACGATCTATAAAGCCTGTCTCAACAGTAAAGCAGCGTAGACAGAGAGGCAGTCTATTACCCACGATCTATAAAGCCCGTCTCGCAAAACCTTTCGATCCTGATCTTCTTGTGCTTCCAGTAATGCATACGGCACAGCGCGGCATTTGCTGGGGAATATTATCCGTCTTAACACACCCTTGACAGACGAGTCCATCTTTATAAAGTTTATAGCCCCAGACATGGCACTGGAGTGGTCTCCTTAAAGATACACAGATTATTTCTATCTATTTTGTTCTGTTCCTTTCCCTAGGTTTAAAGGTGTGCTTTAAATACTTCAGGACTATATTTTGATTTTATATGGCAGGCAGATGAATGGAAAGGCAGAGGACAGGGAGAGAGAGCACATTTTTTATGATTAACTTTTTTAAACATTGACAAGTTTTCCAGTTTCAGCTATAGATCCCCTATAGAGGCACACAGCACTTGAATTGACAAAATCCATAAACAGTAATGGGGAAAAATTTCTCTTACTAAACAGCTTTGTATCTCCTTATCTTCTTTTAGGGTTAGAAGGTGGGGTGCTTTTCATGCTTCTAAGTGTGCGGCATGGAACATAAATATCAGGTCACATCTCTATGAGCCAAAATGTTTCAAAATGCCAAAACAAATCAAAAATATTTAGGAAATCCCCTCTTCAGAAACAGCAAGAAGAGTTCTGGTTTGCTTAAAAATGAAACTCATGTTCAAGAAAATCTGAAAATACAATTATCAGTTATTGTAAAAGCCTTTAAAAACTTGTTTAGGACATTTCATGACCAATATATGCATTTTCTCCTATAGATGCCAGGACTTGTGCTTTAAAAATACAGTGACAACCACTGAAAGAATCAAAAAGCACATTCAGAAAATAATTTAGCATTTTGCATTGAGGATTACTGAGAATAATAGAGCAAAATTTAAAGAAAATACACACAGGACATCAGGAAAAAAAATTCCTCTAAAGGCCATGTATTAAATAACAGCATAGTGTTTCAGGGGAAATAAATAGAACTTGAATTTTCTGCTGGGGAGATAGACTACCTGAGTACTTCCAACCAACATGGTGAACCCTTGGCTCCATGGTCAACACGGCACAGTAACACACCATTAAATGTCTAAAGGCAACGGGCTCCTCTCCTACGAGCCATTAGATGTAAAGCCCTGTTACAATCAGGATTTTGCCGTCTACGGATCAGAGTTTTTGTCTCCTACAATGAGGTGGGTGTAATACTGTGTGTAAAGTGTGTGTACAGTCACACCAGGTGTTCTGTGAGTAGCTGCAAAGCTACCTTCTGATCAATTAATTGACTTACACAGTTGTGTTTAGAGAGATGCCCATCGGGAAAGCTTGCTGGAAATTTCAAACTAAAAAGAAAACTAATTTTTTAAAGGCTTGTATCTTCTGGGAAATAATTTCAAAATGGTCATATTCATAAAAAGCAACTGCTGTCTAAAGTTCACTTATCAAAATGCTGAATTTTCTCTGATGAAAGGAGAATAACTGATACATGAAATAAGTTCGGGGTAGGAAGAAGTACTGATGCTCATGAGAACGGGGTTCATGCCGCTCCACTGTTCAAAGCTATATGAAAACATATTTTGGTGCCCTGGTCAACTCCTAGAGAATGGCATTGCTTAAGAACTAAAATTATATTTTTAAAAAACAAATTATTTTATGCTGGAAGTGCTACTGACATGATCAATAGAGAAAGCTAAAATATCATTGCTTGATGCTAGTTAAGACAGAAAACAAATGTTTGGGGACCGTTCTAACCTCTTACCTGTAAATGAGACCCAAACTAACCAGGTCACTGAAAAAATATACACTGGAGTACAAAGAATGGTCTATAAAGTTTGTGTAAAAAATGTCAGTCATTGACCTCTTAATTCTAGACTCAGCTTCAGCATATATCACTCCACTGACCTCAGTCAAGTCCCCCAACCTTATGGGATAACTGCAAGCACTTATGTCATCCTGTACAGGTCCTTTCATTATTTTATTACAGTAGTACCTAGATGGACTAATTAAAGCTAAATTTACATTAGGCAGGTAATTTGTTAGGCATTTTAATACATAAAAAAGCATAAATCATGCACAAACCTACAAAGGCTTCTCCATGATTCAACATCCATGTAGGATACCTGTTGCCAACCGCCTGCTGCACGATTTTGCTCTATTCAACAAAATCCAGAGTTAATCAAGTGCAACCTGGCACGATTTTATTTGTTTAGTTATTTGTTCGAGCCTGCTAGCAGCACAGAATGCCAGCAAAGGACCAAAATTCCTCTTTATCAAAACAAAGGAGTGACATCCACGATATGATAATTCCGTGCCACCTCCCAGGTACCACCCTCCCAGATGCCAACAGCTGCTGCAGCCCCTTCTCCAGCTGTTCCAGCTGTAGCTCTGCCCTCTGCATTGCCGGGATCTGCAACGTGATGAGGCACAAACGTGTGATGACCAACATTAAATGAACGTAATCTGGTTCTGGTACCAGCAGCATTTCTGCTTTTCTGATTTTTTGAGAATGATGGTTTGGAGTTGGTTTTGGTTTTATTTTGGTTTTGATTTTTTTTTAATGTAAATAAAACAGCAATAGGTTGCTGGGTGAGCATTGGAAGACACAGAGAACTTGTCAAACACTGATGGACCCATTATGCTGAAGCACTGACCGCTAACCAAGGTCCAAAGCTCCATGATACTCTTGACACTCGGAGATTCATCTCCATTTGGACTGTCCTAAGCAAACAGGAAGATACAAAGCAATACTGGAAGACAAACTGCAATTCAAAGTGCAGCTGTGCTCAGAGAAGGAGCATACCCCTGTTCTCACATTCCTAACATCTTACCAACTTCCCATAGCAGAAATATTTTTCATACCATTTAGCCTTTCAGAGCTACGGAGTGAAGTAGGTGCAACACACCCACTAGATGCGACAATTTTCAAGTCCAGTAATTTCTCCTACCAGCAATTGGAGAGAAAGTTTTACTTTTGAACTAGTCTCACGAGAACTAGGAGGCACCAAGACAGCCTGACTACTTTATAAGACATCTTAAAACTTATTTTTTACAAACTCTCCTTTTTGCAACAAAGCATATGATTTCATATTATTTCCCAACGACTTGACAGTATTTCCCAAAATGTTTAATGTGCATTTTGGCTTTACAACTGTGATTTCACTTGGATGGAGTCTAAGCAGAATGACTCCAGTTTATTTTTTTTTTCCCCTGATTTAGCCCAATGCTACTGGAAGGGAGGGAAAAAAAGAAAAAAAAAGAAAAAAAAAAGGGAAGAAGTGGTTAATTACAAGCAGCAGCAAACGAGCTGTAATGGAGATGTTGTGAATGTAGATCAGCGATGCCTGATGCAGCAACAGCAGCATCTGTGCATGCAGCTTGCAAGGTAATGAGATTGTGCCGATGTACGGGCATCCTGCTTTGATCACTTCATCTTGTTCATGAGGTCTGATGGGAAAACAAAGGTCAGTGACACTGACCTCCCTTCCTGCAGCTTGCACATGCACAAATATTCGCGACTGATCCAGGATTGCTGTCTTTCCACCCCGTGATTTCGGAACGGATGGTTGCATAGTTGGGGGCCTTATCTAAACAGATAGCACAAGCTCCTGCAATATGAAGTGTCATGTTCTAACATGGAGAGGTAATTGGCAATTCATTCTTCACCCTGGAACCAGAAACAGGTGTATGCTTCTTAAAAAAATGTATCATCAACTCTGCAAAACATGTTCCCTTCCAGAAAGAGAGGTTTGCTGCTGAGTGCTCTGGAGTGGGGGCTGTGGGATTTGTAGGTTCTGCTCCTACAGATGGCTTGGATTCACAAAAACATCCTTAGAAAGGGTATTGGTAAATCTCAGCAACAGAAGATTACAAAATACAGAACAAATTAATAACCAAAAGAAGAGACCGTGGTTTTTAACCTTCCTTGGTTTAATACAGTAATTGGGAAATCATTTACTTGTGTTTATACAAAATCCCAACAAAGGATGCTGAACGCATTAAAACAAGAGGCTTTAGTCCTCGACAGGGAGCACGGAGCCAGATGTACTGCTGCAGAGCGTTACATGCCAACCACACTGTGCAGAGTCTGTCCTCGCTGGTCGCGAGCGGCTCAGGAAACTGCAGCCAGCAGCAAGAACTGCCCTTAATGAGCGCATCCATCACATTTCAGGGGACGCGGTTGATTACCAGCACACAAAACCAGGGAAGACGCCAATTTAACTCTTGGCCACTGATGCATGAAGGAAGAGTTTCACTCCCTTGCTTTCATAAGGAAGCCTAGAAAATTACCTAACGTGTCTATGTAAGCAAATAGAGAAAACCTGTGGTTTGCTGGAACACGAGCACGTGTTCTTCCCTCCAAACACACCAACCAGGCTCACCTGAAGAGGAAAGGGACATTCAGATCAAGAGGCACGTTTGCCCACATGGTTATCTTATTATAACTATAAATATGTCCTACTATAACTACTCTACCTTCCAGAAAAATCTTTTATTATAAGTACTAATTCATTTCAAATAAAAAAATTGCTAGTAACTACTTTGTGTTTTACTAAAACTAATTTTAAGATTGTTTTCTCCGTTCCAAACCATAAAGTATCTAATGGTGTTAAATATTGGTGATAGCCTAAGGGGAGCTTTAATGAATGTACCCACGATTTCTAGAAAGGAAACAAAAGGGGAAAAAGGATTATGGTAAATATGGAAAGAATTAGCTTGGCCCTCTTAATTAATATGCTATCTAACTTTAGAATAATGGATTTTAAAAGTTAATATAGCTCTCAAAAAACACCTTCAACGCTTCAAACCTATCTCCTGACCAAATAAAGCACATCTAAAGTTCACATTACAGCTCAAATATTTCAGTGAAAGCACACATCTCCACGCAAACAGAGTCAGGATTCTGGGCTTAACAGGAAAACACACAGATATTGTGCCAGAATCCCCTGCTCCCACTTCGTTCAGAATGAATCTACACCGAGCTAAAAAGTGCACAATTAATATTTCATCCAGCTCTATGGAGTACTCTCATTCCTAATGGACTGTATTGATCAAAGGAAGAAAGTTAAATTGTAGGGAAAACGAAAGTTGTCATTTATGAAGTGATCATCATTTCATAGGGAAGTGTACTGAATAAAGGGTTTATAGAATTTTGATATTCTCAAGTTGTTCAAAGGATATCCTCTTAAATATATTTATAGGTTGGAGAGCGATTGAGACAGGGAGCCACTGACCACCAAAGTCCCTTCATCCAGCCAAGCTGCTGAAGCAATAGACAACTCTGTCTGAAAGGCATAAATACGTAATTCCTGCTCCAATTCCAAGGCATGCATAAGACATGCATCATGTAAAGGGTTTCGCCAGCCAAGGGAACGCTGCGTCAAAGCAAAGCAGTAGTAGAAAGTCAAACACGTTGCTTGAATGAGCTCTGCCAGGGCAGCCCTCCGGTGAGTCTATCAGGACCAAGTACTGGCTGGAAGGAGTGAGCAAAGAAAACAGATCCTGTTTTATTCCTTTAGCATTCAAAAGGAACAGGATTTTGGATGTACAAGATAAATAACAGAGACCGAAAAGATTTGTCGCCTTGTTATCCATTTCTCTTCCCACCTGAAGCATCAGTCTGTGTTCTGAATGTGGAATTATTTAAACCTAAGAGGGGTGACGGTATCACATCCACTCTGCAAAAGCCCATTTACACTTTAAGTGTAATGCCCTTGGATTACGGATAACAGCACTGGTTAAATCAATGTAAGCGACTCTCCCTGCTGTGTCACCTTCTGCATGGTCATGGCTAATGCGGGACCATCGTCCCCAGCCATAACACGTGAAAAAAGAATCCAAAAATACTACCATCATCAGGGAAAACAAAACCGAAATGATTGTTTCATGACAAAGCACTACATCTACGTGCTGTATTAGTCAGAGAAAAGATTAATTCAGGATGTTTCTATTTAAAGCCCATTGTCTGAGCAAAGGGAACTCAACGAGAAGAAGGCAAACCTGCAAGCTCTGTCCAAGGATTTCTGAACTGCTTTCTGCTTTCTGTTACTGGAAAACAACTCTGTAATATTTCTGAAATAATTTATAACCTGTACTCTTAACTTGAGCTTTTAAAAGGAACCGATGCTAATTAAGGTAGCAAGAGGAACTGTCAGAAAATTGGAAGTTTCTCACCAGTGGACCTGCACAAGCAGAAACAAAACAGAAACTATTTGCCTGGGTATCTCCCAGGAGGTGGATTTCTATGTCACAGTAGTATGTGAGTACAAAACAATAGTTACTGAAGATATCTGCGTTAAGGAACTATCAATATTCCTAATTTCTAGATAGTGCAGATCAGTCCCTTAAAAGTCACCATATGTGCCCAATATCAGAAGGGCGACAAGAACAGTGAAATAAACCCATGTTTCCCTGGTCTCGGGCCAATATTGTCATTAAAAAGCTTATTTTCTCCCTGAAGTGCTTTTTTTTTCAATGCCTAGAAAATTGGCATCATGGCTTTGTGAGATGATTATATTTGGAGATCGAAGTGTCACTGTTCTCCATTTAACGTGGCTTCATTACAAACTCCCTCAGCTTCACTTCCCAGTTCAATTAGCTAAAACACATCTTAAAGGAAGTTCTCTTCATGTTTCTATCTATTTACAGATCCAGATCAAACATAACCGTGCTTTAAATTTTATTTTCAGTAAACATTAATAAACCACGCTTCATGATACAGAAGCCATCAATTAAAGGCAGACACGATATTGACGTTTTGCCATTTATTCCCATCCATTCTATCCTGAATCGAACCCCCTTTTGAACGTATTTTCGAGGTTGTAACAGCCTGTTGCCTGGCTGTCACTGAGCCCTCACTTCCATCAGCAATCAGAGCAATGGAAATTATGGAGGATCACGTGAAACATACCGATTTGGTTTGTAAAATCGTTTGTAAATCATCTCAACTGTGAAGACTGTAATGTGTGAAGAAGCCCGAGCAAATCCCAAACCTTTCTGTGTTGACTCAAACAAGCTCCTCCAGCTCCCAAGAGGCACTCCTCCTGATGGCAAGGTTCATGATCAAAAGTCTCATAGTAAGGGAATAAAGCCATCAAAATCTTTAATTCAGAATAATCACCCAAGCTTCCCAATGATGCAAAGAAACCTCCATGATTAAAACTATTAGTGCTGGATAGTTTCATCCAGGAGTCTGTCAACACACAAACACGTAGAAACCCTGCGCCGTGACGCACCAGATCCAGAATTTGGCTTTGTGGCAGACACCAGAGTTCAGAAGTGACACTGAAGTGACACATTGAGATACTGGGGAAAACTTCACCCTTGCTTTGCTTTGCACAAGCACCTCCCGGGCAGTAGAAACCCAACTGGACAGCTGATCCCCAAAGAGGATCTGGATTTTAGGAAGAAATGTTTTCCTGTGCGGGTGGTGAGGCAGTGGCCCAGGGTGCCCAGAGAAGCTGTGGATGCCCCATCCCTGGAGGGGTTCAAGGCCAGGCTGGATGAGGCTTTGGGCAACCTGGGCTAGTGGGAGGTGTCCCTGCCCATGGCAGGGGGTTGGAACTGGGTGATCTTTAAGGTCCTTTCCAACCCAAACCATTCTGTGATTCTATGATTTTCTATCCATGGGGACTACGTTTTTTGCAACAAGAAGCAACATCATGTTGTCTACAAGAAAACGGCTGAGCAGGAGAGGAATGGCAAAATATTTTGGAAAAAGCACTAGTGCAGAGTTATAAAGTCTATTATCTACCAAAAGGAATCAAACCCCACAGAAGATAAAGTAAAAACATTTATTTTAGGTTGAATTTGCCCTATCCGCTTACTCTATTCCTAAATGAATAATCAAGATGTTCCTTGGCTCTAGACACGACGGGGGAATAAAATGTCACCACCGCAGCTGCCAAATTTCCCGCTACCAGACCTTCAAATTAAGGGAAAAAACCCACAACACAAATGTACAATTTGATTAGTTAAAGTTCAAATCTTTGCCCAAAGCCCAGCTCTTCCTGTAATCTTGCATTCTTTTCTTCTTGTGTAAACTTCTCATTAGAACAGAGACATCTTCATAATATAATAATTCTGGTTATAATGTAACTGCGGGGAACATAACTCCGACATTAGGAAAGGCAGCATGCTCTCGTAATGTTGTTTTAATGTAATTTGTGTACTGCAGGAACTGCCCGAACCTGGTCATTTAGGATTTGATCAATGGGAATTAGTGTCTTAAAGAGATGAACCATTTGATAATTCAGAATTTGATCAATGCGAATCAGGACCTCGTGGAGATAAAACATTTATCATGAACATTCGGATGGTCCGTCTCATCCAAGCAGAGCTGGAGAAGGTAATGAGCAGGCATCAATAAGGACTGCAGACAAAGTACAGAAGCCCCGCCAGTCCTCTGATAGAAGTCTATATGGCGCATTTGGTTTTTCCTTTTTAATGAGGTGAATTATCCCTAAAGACTGATGAAGCCACAGCTGATGTAATTTCAGGGACCTAAATAGAGGAAGGAAAAGGAAAATCCAGGAAATATTTAAGTAATTATCCACTTCTCTTTGCTCTTGAAAGCGAGGTAGCTTGAAAAGTGGAAGAAATGCAAGTTAGCTCAATAAAACTTGGTAACTAATTCCACACATGTTTAAAATAAAGTGAGACTATTCCGTAATAATGCCACAATTAGGTCTATTAATCTCGCACTTAGAACCTGAAATCACGCTGACATGCAGCACATCGGTTTATGCGTTAACAAAATTTAGCAGTTCAACCTTATTTAATTCTTCTTTTACAGCCAATTAAACAAGCTCTTTCAACACCATCGCTTGAAACTCTGCCCGCCGTCCTCATATGCAATTAAACCGAACACGAGAAGTGCCGGGTGACACCAAAAAAGCATCACCTTTAGGTTTCAGTAAAACATTCATAATTTATCCAGCAAGTTACATACAAAAGGCAGTGATGAGTTCAAACCCTCCATAAAAAGACACGGCATTTAAAAGGATTTTCTATAAGGAAAACTTTGAAATTATAAAATAATATTGATATTTCATAGACTTATCAAATCTACCACAATTTAAGTGCATACTTAGATATAATTTTGTTTTCTTAATGTTTTCCTTTTGTTTTTTAAGGCAATGGACCAAAACTGGATTTACTAATCCAAAAGCTCCATATACTTTTTTGGGAAATTTGGCTTGAAATGCAAAGGAAGCACAGCAATTTCAGTAATGGCATTACAGCAAAGACCAGTCAAATCGATGATTTATATTTAAACCTTTAGTCTCTAGAAAATTAAGAAAAGAACAATCTCATCAAGTGTTAGGCATCTCTGATTCCCTCTCCAAATCCCTTTGCATTAAATACTCTTTGCTTTATGCAGATGGACTGAAAACATCCTTCAAAATGGCTTTTCTAAAATTCTTAGATATTGCCTGATGCTAAGGACTGGTCCCTGCTATATCTCCCTATATCTATATTTAATTTACTTAGGAAATAATTCATATATTAGGGGGAAAAAAACCAAACCCAAAGCCATTTCCCACCTCTGGCCACAATAACCCCCTCAGAGCTACCAACCAGTTCTTCAAATGACAACAAAAGCTTCTTTTGGAATAACGGAAGTCACATTAGGCAATAATTAAATTTCAAAACCTGAAAATACCCCACTGTAAGAGAGGAAGGAGAGATAACCCCTTGATAGGAATGTTATCACAGATGAAAAAAATGACAATGAATCATCCCAGGCTTCCCATCTGTAATTGGAAACCCTCCAAATTACGCTCACGTCAGACCTTGAGTCAATGGTCACTTTGTCCCTCTTGTTTAAGGGACAGATGAATTCACTCCTCAATATACTCCGCACCATCAACCAGTACAAAGGCTTTATATACACACTGGAGAATATTTAACAATTCATGATATTAAGAGAGAAAATTACTTTTATCTTACAATAAAGAATTTCATTTATATCATTATCAGCAGCTCGAAAAAGGCCCTTTTCTCTTCTGGCTAATCAAAAGACAAAACAAAACGCAAAACGAAAGAAAATGCCTCCACAAATCTAAAAATCAACACAGAAAAATTCATTTTATACAGCGTTTCTTGGTCACTGCTGAGACAAAAAGGTTGTAAAAAGTTCTCACAGTATCTTTACTAAAATGATAAATGGAACCTTCTGCCTAATAGATGAACCAACCGAAGGGGAAGAGCCCAAGGCTAAGGGTCAGCGTCACTTTGATCCATCAATTACTCTATCTTCATTTAACCATCCTCAGGACTAATAAAAATTATTTAATTTGACCTTCGCTGTTCAGGGCAAAGTGAAGTTGCTAATTTAAATCCTTTCACATCACCAAGTACGGGATGAATACTATTGTCATGCAAAGTCGGACCCGTGTTTTTGGTGCTCCATTAGAGAAAAAACGTTAAGGAATATATTATTAGAATACTTCATACATCTTATCAAATATAAATTAATTAGTACATTACTAACTGTGCATCCAATTTCTATGCAGCTTATGGTTACTATGCATTGGCTTCCAAATTCTTGAAGGAATTCTCTCATTTCAATAACCAGCACAGACTGATAGGATCTATAACAGGGGGAAGGGGAATTATTGTGAATTTTAATGTGGATAAGAACTTGGGTAGCTGCCAGGCTCAAAAACAACAGTAGAGAAGACTTACTTGAACCGAGCTGACACTTCATCGGCAGCTTTTTGGTATTGCTCCGTGGTAACTTTGTAGAACTGGGCACTCTGGAAAGTTGAAAAAAATATATATATAAATACAGATTTCATATAGTAACATTTATATGCATGATAATATCTAATAAATAATAATAATTGGGAAATTTTATCCATTTAAGTTGTTCCAAAAAAACCCAAACCCTAAACCAAACATAACCCTTAAATCAGGTATTTACAAAGTTTCAGAGATGACTTTTTGTGTGGTTGGGTTTTTCTAAATAAGTGCGTCCTCTTGTTTCTGGAAGGTTATGCAAAAGAGATGGCTCTCAGGGAGGAAGCTAAAGAAGCACAGAGTAAGAATTGCATATTTAACACTAGATGCCGTTTGAGCCTTTGAAATTTCTCCATTAGAAAAAAAAAAAAGTCAAAATACAGAATCCTTAGTTCTTTGCACGTCCCTGTTTGTATTACTTCCACAAATATCCCCACCTAGTGTGCAGGTGATCCTCAAGTTAAACTTCAAAGTTGCACCAAAAATTAACAATGGCTTGACTTTCTCTTTTGCTCTTTGCCTTGATAGTGCCTCTCACAGTATGATATTTTAATATTCCAAACTTCCAGGTCGCTTACTAATTTTAATTTTTAAAATCACAGAGCTTCAGAATGTATTTTCATCTCCCCTAAACCCAGGAACGCCTTTCACTCCGTTCTACCAAATCATTAATTTCCAAAATGCAGGCAACACAAGAGTGAATCATCAAGCAAGAAACCTTTTCTATACTTCAAAATGGCAAAGTTTCTCAGTGGGACGTCGGATATTCAAAGACAAATCACTATAATGTTGTGATGCTTCATGTCTAGATAATATATACTTGGAATTTTTAAAGAGGTTTTTATAGCCTTAGCACAGTTGGACTTCAGATGTAATAGCTGAGGCACCTGGCTTCACAGTTGGAGGAATAAAGAAAAGTTAAAGCAGTTCAAAAGTTCTCAAAAAGCATTTTTCTCGGAACGGTGGGGCAAACAGGTCGTGGAGATGTAGGAAGGGTTTGTTGGCACTTGCAAGAACTCTTCCGTAGCTTTGCAGCTCTTGAGTCATCTGGTGTCCCAGGGAGTCACGTTAACATGGCAACAAAACTCTTACAGCCACACGCTGCGTGATTACATAAAAAACATTTTGAATCCTTATTTTAACAATCTAACTATGCATACCATGATTTAAAGTTTTTCACGCCACAACATTGATTTTGCATCTTTAAGAGACTTAACATACACGGATGGGACAATGCACCTCATGGAAAGTGTTATTCTGATTTTATTTTGGGTAGCGTAAGCAATTTTATTTATTTAAGATATCGATGTACAAAAAAGCAATATGCCGAAAACATTGTTAGGGAAAAAAAGACATTAAAACCTCTGAAACTGGAGAGATCACTCTTTTGTAAAAATCATAGTTGCCTTGATTATTGGGTTGGTAAATGTGTCTTGAGCAACATTTATCTGTGCCAAATTAGGCTATGATGAATGCAGGTAAGATAGCCAACTACAGCAAAAACACTCGATGGAAACCCCAAAAGAAGCAGCTCTATCTACAAAAATAAAAGGAAAACAACATTTTTCCTTTCCATTTGAGGATCTCCTCTTCTGAGGTTCATCCTTGTGAATTATAATCTTGAAATGGACAGAAATCATTGAAAAAGAAAACCAACTCCAGACACGGGTACAATTCTATTGTAAGTCTAATATTTTACCACAAATTATAACAAATCGTGTAACATCCACTGCAGTCAAAGGTCAGGCACAGATCACAAAGAGCACGGTGGTCTACTGTGCTCTTGCTTCAGGAGATTTCAACCTAATAATTCATCTGTACTGGAATCAGGGTTTCCACGCATATGACTTGGGGTCATTTCTTTTTTCCATAAATCATCGTTGGCCAGTAAGAAAATGAAATCCTCCTCACACCAGTGACCCCCTTGCATTTAGCAATCTTGGCTGCCCAATGACAGTCACAACCAGGTTCCTCGGACGCAGATGAAATCAATAGGTACGCGATTAGACAGCAGACCGACTGCGGCACGAGTGCAGACAGGTCACCATTTGAGATGACGAATAGCTCTCTATCATCCTCCAGTCCCCTACGATGCTAACATTTACTATAATCTTATTTGGGCTGCGATTTATCTTTCTTTTGCCTGATCAATAAAGATGAACACAACAGTTGTAAGGATCGATTGCAATTTTTTATCATTTTCAAGCATGAAGGAGCATTTCTGACACAAAAACAATATTCCGAGTGCACTTGTTCTACTTTTTAATTGCAGTTCAAGTGATCAACGGAGCTGCTCTACATGCCAAGAAGTTTTAATCCCACAGTAGACTCAAGCTATCAAGAAATCATTTGTTATCTTAGATAAAGCGTGCTGTGCTTCTTGGATCAGCCCTTCCTTTGAAATTCACTCAGGTTCTCTTTTAGAGATAGACTTTCTATAATCCACAGATGAAGTTTCATTTTAGAAGTCCTCCCTAATCCTCAAGACAAGAGTGCAGTGGTCATTTCTCTAAATACACACACACAAAAAAATGGTGTTATAGCATAGCACTGTCAACATAAATAATTTCCTCAGTCTCCCAATAAATACATATATGTCTTGACATTGCATCGATGTCTATGATTCTGTGACGTCTGCCCATTCATGTACTGCTCAACTCAAAGTGGAGGAAAAAAAGCTACGGTCCAATTCTCAGGTTAGCAGCAGTGGCAAACTATCAGAGAGTAGCTCTGGATCAGGTCTGTGGATCTTATCATAGAATCACAGAATGGTTGGGGTTGGAAGGAACCTTGAAAATCATCGAGTCCCACCCCCTGCCATGGGCAGGGACACCTCCCACTAGCCCAGGTTGCCCAAAGCCTCATCCAGCCTGGCCTTGAACACCTCCAGGGATGGGACATCTTCACAAGTTCAGCAGATATTCCAAATCCAGCTGTTTGTTCTCCCCAAAGCGTGCACAGATGGGGAGGAGGGAGGGAAGGGAACAGAACTCCAGCACCACCGACTGGGCTGCATCAAGCACCATGTGCAGGAACACACAAAGCTCAGCTATGTTTATTACATTCCAGATACATATACTCTCTATATATTCCTAGGATTCTTTCTAGTAAATAAGCCGCTAAAATGGTAGCTAATACTACAGCCAAGTTCCCTTGTCTCTTTGATTTAGGTCCCTTGAGTACATGCTTTATAAAACGGTCTTCACTTACGGAGTTACACATCATCTTCCCCTCTTTAAAACCTTTTCTCCTGCTGTATCACAAAAAGACGGTTTCCTGCAGACCTTTATGGTCTCCTTGGTTGCAAGAATTACGAAAATGCAGGAAGTGTGTTATGAAAGATGCTAGGAACTTCCAAGAGGGAACAGAAGTGTCAGGGTTATGACAATTAATCATCATCCCAGATGATGCAGAAGATGCTATTTCTGTGTTTCTTATGGAGTTCTTGCATGGTGTGGGCATGATGCTTGACTTCAATATCAAAACAAAGAGGCAAATATGGTTCATTATGACTCACCTTTAGCTTCTTCAGTGTCAAGGATCTAGTCTAAACTGATCACTGAGGTGTGCTCCAGAATCACCGAGGTTGCTGGGTAGCAGATCCCACCCATCTCCAAGAGTGTTTAGGATGACAAGAATTACTCTGTCGCTGCTGACACAAAGGGGGACTCAATAATTAACTCAAAATACGTGATTAACTTTAAAGCTGATAAAGTTGGGGGAAATTAACCCACTTCTGTGCATGCTCCTCATTTGCCATCTGCTCAACTGAAGAAACACTGTTCACCTCTAAAATAAATATTGATGCACTGCACCAGACCAAACACTCATCCAGCTGGCAAATATTAATGGCACGTGTGTAGGATAAAGAGCAGAATAGGCACAGAGTGATGCTGGGTGATCCTAAAAGGATCAAGACTAAAATCTAGTCCTAGGGTTCAGCCCAAACTGCAAACCCAGCACACCACATTTGGACAGCTAAACACATCCATAACAAATGGAGTCTGATTTCCAACACACAAAAAAGTTCAGGATTCCAAGATGTCATGCCTTACCTACCTCTTTCTGAGCACAAGAGGTACTTGTGATCATTAGTCACTGTGCTTTTTCCATGCCTAAGGAATTTTAGCTTTAACTACCTTTCATAGGAACTAGGGAATTTATTTTAATTTAATATTATGAGAATGGTAACACAGAAAGGTCTACGGAAAACTAGTCATTTTTCAAAGTTTCAATGCTGTGAAATAAATAATGGATTAAATAGGGTCATATGGGGGAACCCCAGCAATTACAGGAGCAGGTATGGTGAAGAAGAAGCCCACTGCCTATTATGTTGACGTTTTCCATCTTGTAAGTATTTGAGTTTAGCACTTGGTTATTCTTTCAGTAGAGAAAGCTTGAGGAAAAAAAAAAAAAAGGTGAAAAGCAAGCTGGGGGAAGAGAAAAAAGAAATCCAACAAATGCTAGAAACGCCATGATGTAAAACCTTGACACTGAGCCTTGACACTGAGCTTCAAGCAGTAATTTTCATCACCTGAAAAATTACAATGCTTAAGATCTTCAATACACTCTTGTTCTACCTGAACTAATAAAGTAGTTGGTAGGATTGACTTCTGCTGGCCAAGCTCTCTCACAGACTCTCATATTCCCCCAATAGCTACCAACCTCTGTCCCCTCAATCCAGACAGATGCTTCTTCTACCAGTCTACTTTTCACTCTATTTCCTTCACTAGCACTTGGGCAGCAGCACCAAGCAGATAAATACGCTGTCGGAAACATTATTTTTCTCTACTTACCCACCTGGATCTTCAAGGCAAAAGGTTGTGGTCAGATAAGCAAAATCTGAGCTAGAGGAGGGAGATCACTGCTTTAATAAATGTGCAAAGTAATGTTTTTATAAGAATATCAATTGTCCTGCTGGACAAGCTTAGGCACTTGCTCCCAGGAATTACAAAAACCAGAACCCAGAAAGCATACTCCCCAATTTTATCAGAAAATTCTTAAAACACAGTTCCAAAATTAACTATTCATTTTTTTTTTAAATAGCGTAACCTTGTGTTAGTTACCATATAGGCAATAAGCCATCCAGAGGAGTTCTGTTGGAAAACCTGTGAAAACCCACAGTGTTCAGCCAAGTGACTCATTTCACATTTGACTTTAATTTAATTGACCTGAATACGACCATCACATATTAAGTGACTAACTTAGGTTTTTATGGCCCAAAGATAACACATAGGATGCAACCAAACAGAGCAACAAGTAGCATTTCCTATGCCTTTCACTTAGTATCCTTCTTGGAAAAGAAAGATGGGGATTTGGCGTTCTTGGGGAAGAAGGGCTTTTTTAAGAATTACCTTCAAAAAAAAAAGGAAACAGAGAGCAAAGATAACACATAGGATGCAACCAAACAGAGCAACAAGTAGCATTTCCTATGCCTTTCACTTAGTATCCTTCTTGGAAAAGAAAGATGGGGATTTGGCGTTCTTGGGGAAGAAGGGTTTTTTAAGAGCTACCTTCAAAAAAAGGGAACAGAGAGAAGCGTAGGCTGGCTTTGTGGAAGAGAAGCTAAAGCAAAGCAGACAAGGATTTAAATTTTAAATCCATCCAATTTCCCCTGATACATACACAGAGCCAGAGCAAGTATAAATAATGCCATAATTCAGGTAGAGAAAAATGAGATCTGACCAGGGGCAAAAGTACTTTCATCATGTTTGCCCCTGAAATAATCTTCCCTGAACAAAAGTAGGAGCAGAAGCTTCTTAAAGAACATATTGTAGAGGAATAGGAGAAGAATTATTTTGCTAGACAGATCTGATTTCAAAGGTCTGGGTAAGAAAATAAATTCCTCCAGAACCTCACAAGGTCAGCTGTTTTGTCTGCATGTGGGACCTCAAAGCACAAGTGCATGTTTTAGTCTCCACTGAAAATCTTCAGATTTGCAGCCAGCTAAAAAGTTCTGAAAGATCTTGTGTCATCCGAGCTTGATAAAAGGTTATCAAAAGATCCAGGAGAACCTGAGAGCCCCTCATTTAATTCCACTAAAGATACATCACCTATATGCACTATTTTGTTACAAATGTGCTGAAACTGTTTTTACTGCAGACAGACCATGACTTCTTTTTGGCATTGAAATTTCTCTTTTAAGCCCCTTGGCTCTTAAAGCCCTGAACAGATTCAATAGAAGAGTAACAATCATGCAACCTATTTTTTTTTTTTAATTTAATTTAATAGTTATGCAGTTAACAGTTTATTCGACAAAGACGTGTGACTTCCATACAAAAGAGACAAATCTGGCCTTTGCTTCACGTTAGTGCTGTGAAAGACAAAAATGAGCACAGCTTGACTTCAGAGCCGCTCAGCACCTGCTCCACCCACCAAAGGAACGAAGAGCTTGGGCTGTTTGGCACCTTTGAGAAGCAGGGGAGAATTTTTAATTTAAAGACTTCTTTTTTCCTTGTCATCCTCCCCCACGGAAGGACTCAAAGCATCGGCAGGCAAAGATTATCATGTTCCTTGAATGGCAAATTGGAAAGTTTTCTTTGCCTCTTTTTCATCCATTTCTGCTGAAGTTCAGCTTTCTTTTTATCCCTTAATTGAACTTCTGGCCATTTCATCTCCGTATCTTTTACGAACCCATTTGCAGATAATATGAAGCATTTTGTTTTATTCATCCTGTTGACACGCCGTCCGAGATATCTACAGCCTTAAAAGAGAAGAACATTTCCAAAGCCAGAAAGAAGGAAGATATTAAGAGTGCTTCACAGATTTGAATCCCATCTCAAGACTAAGTCCCCATTCTGTTCTGGTCCTCCAAAGTACGGACAAGAAGTCTGGCATGGCCACTGCTGTCCCAAGAGACTTATTACAACACTTGTGCAAAGGAAACCCATACAGGAGAGTGTTTTGGGTACCGAAGGGGACGGTGAAAGGTGTACGATCACTAGATCATGCCCCAGTGTTATGCAAACTATAAAGCAGACCATGTGGATTATAAAGATAAAGGCAAGATAAAATGTTTGAAGAAAAAGCCTTAAAACACCCAGTCGTGCTTGAGCTGGGAAGCTGCCACTCAAAGCAACAAGTGAGCAAAAAGAGGAGGAATTGGGGAAATAACAAAAAGAGAGTAAGGCTACCTATTGTAATGCACATATATGCCAGTTCCAAATTATATTAAATTGCAGCTTTATAAATATATGACCATTTTTATGGCATCTTTATTTAAATTAAAAACCTCTATTTGTCTCTGAATTGATTTTAATAAGCTATAGAAAACCAAGCATATAACATCACAGTTTCCCAAGTAATACTGCATCTTTATTCTACTTCAAACGCTATTAAAATGATATATGAATGAAGTAATTTCATCTGAAATGTCATCAGATCAGGCCTGTGCTCCAATTTTTAGATAAGTTATTTTTTATACAAGTTATGACTTCTCTCATCTGATCCAGCTGCCGCTATAAAGCCCATTGTTGCATTTTTCAAGTCTAGAGATGCAACGAAGGATGCCCAACTCCACATTCTGGGAACCTACAGGACACTTATGACTTCTGCTCCTGTTGGGTTTTTCACATGCCATGATGAGTTCCCTTATGAATTAGGTGACTTACTGCCTTTAGAATTGTTTTGCCTTCATCAGAACCCACTGGATAGACCAGAAAGTTCTCCATACCTGTCAAAGGGCTGAAAATAATAAGGTTCTCAGTTTTTACGAAAATCTGTTCAAATTAAGCATCTTTCCATGAAACAATGGTTGCTGCCCAAAGCAAACCAGTTTTCCGATTCTGAACTGCAGCATGAAAGTCGGCTTCAGAGAAGCACCCAACAGACACCTCCATGAGAGACTTCAACCACATAATAAGGATGTTCAGGACACTTCAGAAATAGTCTGAGACTAAAGACTCACAGACAGATCAGGGTATGTGCTTTCATAGCAGAGTAGAACTTTTTTATGTGTTAAAAAGTGGGAAAAGTAGCCGCAAGGCAGGGAGAGAGAAGGCAAACTGAAAGAGAAGACCCAGAATTAAAAAAAACAAAAACCTTAAGGTAATGATCCAGGATTGTGGACTAGGCCTACAGAGGACATCTGGATGGTAAAGAATTTAAGGCCAAGACCAATTTTCAGGATTTTGGTGGAGTTTGCCTAGAGCCTTCATAAAACCTCATCTCTTACTTACGTCCTGAAAGAAATTGGCTCTGGACCAGTCTCTGATAATAGACATCTGAACTATCAGGGACTGAAGGGAGGACTTTGGACACTCATGCCACCACACTCCTGTTTCTACAGAGGGATAAAAAAGCAAACGAGTATCCAAAACACTGCTGAAGATGCCAGAGAATGATCCAGTACTACAACCCACTCAGACAAAGGAAACAAAGGAGAAACACATGCTGCGTCTTGGCAAACGTTCTGCCAGAAGACTTCCCAATTCACTTCCCAACATCATTTGTTTGATATCACAACGTGTGTTTGTCAGAGAGCGTACATTCAGCGTGCAGCAAGTGGGGCACAGTACTTAACTCAGTTATTGTCAGAAAATGGGGAAAAAAACCTATTCTTTGACCTTTTCTTTTGAATTTCCAATCCTGTTTTTCAGGCACCACTAAATAATACCTTCAACTGCAACTATTAATGTCTCTAAAGTTTCTCCCAAGACATGCTTCGCTTCACTTTTCTACCCTAGTAGAACATTGATCTCTAATTTGTTAACACTCGGAGCTGCCAAAGAAAATGAAAACCTTTGTGAAAAGGACAAATCTATTCAAAGTTCTCAGAGCTATTCAGACAGGCACCTAATCTGCATGTAATTGTAGTACAGTCTTTAATACAAATGTTCTCAATCTTCGAGATGCACATGTAAATGCACAACGATATTTATGTCTCCTGCTGATGACAAGATGCCTCATCTCAACGATTCCTATTTACAGCTTTCCTTCTCAGTCTCAGCCCTTTCACTGTTTTACATTATAAACTACATTCTCCCTAAGGTACAACGGGTATTAATCCTCCATGTCCTAAAGCAGACATTCCCCCCTAAAAGGCATACGAACGTGTCAAGTTGCCAAGTGCTGTCTTTGAGGCATATAGGAATGGGCATTGCTGCTGCTGGGGGCGATGCCCAAGATATGGAAGCTGAGGAATCCCTTCTCCCAGTGGCATCAGGTATAGACTAGGAAAAGCACGTTCATAAAGGATTTAAAATTCCCACTGTTGGGTGCCTTTATGGAATTAATTCTTAAATACAGAACATAGAATCACAGAATGGTTTGGGTTGGAAGGGACCTCAAAGATCATCCAGTGCCCCCCCCTGCCATGGGCAGGGACACCTCCCACTAGCCCAGGTTGCCCAAAGCCTCATCCAGCCTGGCCTTGAACCCCTCCATGGTCCCTCTCCATCTTTCCCGTAAGCCCCCTTAAAGTATTGAAAGGCTGCTATAAGGTCCTCCCAGAATGGGGATCCAATGGGCCACCTTTGCAGAGCAAAAGCCACACCATAGGGAACTACATCAGCTCACAAGCAAACTTGCTTCACCTTGAGTCTTGAATGGTTGCCTGTGGCTTACAGGGATACTCCAGTGTTTTATTTCAAGGTAGATGGCTGTACATTGCCCAGAGAAGCTGTGAATGCCCCATCCCTGGAGGGGTTCAAGGCCAGGCTGGATGAGGCTTTGGGCAACCTGGGCTGGTGGGAGGGGTCCCTGCCCATGGCAGGGGGTGGCACTGGATGGGCTTTAAGGTCCCTTCCAAACCAAACCATTCTGTGATTCTACATACCTGGCTAGTTACAAAAACAAACAAACAAAAAATATATATTTTTGCCCCAGCAGCACAAAGTCAACTTACCTTAAGTCTTCTACTACATTCACGTGTAGTTGCAGCTCGTCTGCTGCATGAATAACTTTTACAAAGTCGGGTGGTGTTAGAGACTCAGGGGAAGACAATTTGAGCTTACCCATGAAAGTGCTGTTGCAAACTTGTAATAGAGACAGCTTTGAGTTCATGGTAGCTCTTGCATGGACTACAGCAGTCGTAATTTTAAGATCATGTTGCTCATCCTCTGCAGTCAGAGGAATGATCTGGGAAAATCACTTTAAACACCACCTCTTTCAAACTCATTTTGGTCAGCTTTCTGAGGCAGACAGATATCCCATTAAGGTGGTTGAAAGTATAAGAGAAAATTGGTTCTGTGAATTATGGGTGAAAATCTGGCTGGATCATCAGGCTCTACTTGGAGGCCAGCTACTCGTAGAGTTCCTGAGGGGTCTCTGCGGCAGCCATCCCTGTTTAACGTCTTTATCAATGACCTGGAGATGGAGTGCATGGTCACCAAGTTTGTAGGTGACACCAAACTGTCAGGAACATGCCCTGTGAGGAGAGGCCAAGAGAACTTGACGTGTTTAGCCTGGAGGAGGAAGATCTAAGAGGACCTAAGAACAGCTTTAAAAGCCCTAAGAGGAGGTTATCAAAAAGATGGAGATGGGCTCCTTACAGACATGCACAGTGGGAGAACAAGAGTAGTACATGCAGTGCTGCCCCCAGCTCTGGGGTCCTCAGCACAGGACAGACACGGAGCTGCTGGAGCGGGGCCAGAGGAGCCACGGAGATGGTCCGAGGCTGGAGCAGCTCCCGTGCGAGGACAGGCTGAGAGAGTTGGGGGTGTGCAGCCTGGAGAAGAGAAGGCTCCGGGGAGACCTTCCAGCACCTTCCAGTGCTGAAAGGGGGCTACAGGAGAGATGGGGGGGCTCTGGGTCAGGGGGTGCAGGGACAGGATGAGGGGAATGGGTTTGAGCTGGAAGAGGGGAGATGGAGATGAGATCTTGGGAAGAAATGTTTTCCTGTGCGGGTGGTGAGTCAGTGGCCCAGGGTGCCCAGAGAAGCTGTGGATGCCCCATCCCTGGAGGAGTTCAAGGCCAGGCTGGATGAGGCTTTGGGCAACCTGGGCTAGTGGGAGGCGTCCCCGTGAGCAACCTGGGCTAGTGGGAGGTGTCCCTGCCCATGGCAGGGGGTGGAACTGGGTGGGCTTTAAGGTCCCTTCCAACTCAAACCAGTCTATGATTCTATGAAAAGACAATGCTTCTAAATTCAAACTATACTGAGATTCAAAATAAATGCAAGGAAACATTCTTTCCACCAAGGATAATAAGCAGGGGGACAGGGACCCCAAGAGGTGGTGGTATCTCCATTAAAATCTGACTGGACAAAGCCCTGAACAACCTCATCTGTCCTCATTGTTGATCCTGCTTTGAGCAGAAGGTTGGACCTCTCAAGGCCCCTTCCAATCCGAGTAATTCTATGAATATGGATACTCACAGTCAGTGATCTATCTGATATCAGAATGAAAATCTATTTTGGCTTGTAGATATGCAATCTGCTCTGCAGCTGTATGTGAAATTCATCTTGTGGCAGAAGCCCAACATAAAGAATCACAGATTAGCTATATCTTCTTTCAAATAAATGGAAAATAGCTGGGTTTAGCTTTGTTTATTAGATCTACCACTATCACTGCTTGGTGAGACTGGTTGCCTAAGGGCATAATGAGTGCGTGATTACCATTTTTTGAAAAGCAGAATGCTGCCACAAATAACACTTATGTGCCAACCCTCAAGAGATCAAGAAAAAAGTTACTGCAAGAAATTCTAAAATATTCCATCTCTCTCCATCCAACAGCCCTGGCAACAGTGTCATCTCATAGCCATTTTCCTGTCCCTATATCACAGCTTCAAAAAGTTCTGTCTTTGCTCTTCTGAACGGATATAAGGTTGTGGTAACTTTCTCACGTAACTGTCTCAGCACAGCCAATGACGATATTAGACCGAGACTCAAGAACAAGCTTGATCGATACAACCAAAGCCCTCATATTGTGGAATTACAAGCTGCAGTATCCATACAGGATCAGCTTATTA
Source organism: Pterocles gutturalis (assembly GCF_000699245.1). Taxonomy (NCBI): domain Eukaryota; kingdom Metazoa; phylum Chordata; class Aves; order Pterocliformes; family Pteroclidae; genus Pterocles; species Pterocles gutturalis. The sequence continues at coordinate 4,697 of NW_010125554.1, read as the reverse complement.
TTCAGGACCACTTTAAAATTTGCGTTTGGTGAGACCAAGAAACCTTATTGAATACTGCTGGCACAAATGTTCTAAATCAGAGAATCCCAGAATGGTTTAGGTTGGAAGGGACCTTAAAGATCATCGAGTTCCCCCCCCTGCCATGGGCAGGGACACCTCCCACCAGCCCAGGTTGCCCAAAGCCTCATCCAGCCTGGCCTTGAACCCCCCCAGGGATGGGGCATCCACAGCTTCTCTGGTATCTGGCTGTTTACATCATTGTCAGGTTAAAAGATCTTGATGATGTCAGGATCAGCCAGACAGTCAAGAGGAGGTGAACATGGAGAGATCATCTTTTCACTGTGTGAAGCTCATGATCCATGTCAAACTACCTACAAGGTATCAAGGCAGAAAGCAGTGGAATCCCCATCCCTGGAGGGGTTCAAGGCCAGGCTGGATGAGGCTTTGGGCAACCTGGGCTAGTGGGAGGTGTCCCTGCCCATGGCAGGGGGTGGGACTGGATGATCTTTACGGTCCCTTCCAACCCAAACCCTTCTGTGATTCTATGATTCTAAAGTCTTTCAATCGCAAAATATCAACTTACAGCTGATGCTGTACAAGAAGAGCTGAGCAAAACTGTAAAAAGCAATGTACCAATAACAGTTTTGGTGATTACAAAGTGATTAAAGTACTTCAAGGATGGTCTCTTGCAGCTGCTTTGAACACCATGTGTGAACAGTGAGGAAACATCAGGACTGGTACAACAAGAATGCGAAGGATATAAAAAACCTGCTCGGAGAAAAACGCTGTAAGTATTTGTTTGAAAGACTGATAAGTACCTGAATCCAAGGAAATGACATTTTATACTCAGTCTAGATTAAGGACTATGCTCATACTTAGTGAAGCAAGAAACGAAACGAGCTTCGAGCATGTTTAAATCAAACTAATGTGAGAATTTTTCAATGCTTTTACAACAGTATATCCCAGCAGACCCATTCTGTTCGGAAACTGCCTTCTGAAAGAAATGCAGCCAAAACTAAGGCAGGGGGCCTTCTCACTCAAAAACCTGCTAAATAAAAGAAAAAACTCCAGGACCTATGAAAATTAAACCGATTAAGTGTCTCAGCATGCCACAGTGTAATCATTAGCATGATTATACATTGCTTTGGATGTTAAAACATGGTTCTATTGCTCTCAAGTTATAGGCCAAGGTACCACAAAATTCCTACAGCTGGATGATACGCTCGGCCGAATAACTCACCTGCAGACCTCTGAAACCATTCATAATTTATAACTATGTTTTGTGGCCTCTGAAGATGATTCCTACTATCTACTGGGCTTCTTTTTCCCCGCATTCTTCGCAGGTTCTGTTTATTCTACTATCCAATTCAATCCTCCCTCCTGCAGTGCTCGGTGCATCTTTCAAGACCGAGCCGCTATTTTGCCTTTCAACCTTCCTGCAGGTATTTAGAGTACGTTCTGTCCTACATATGTATATTCTCCCACCGGTGTCTTTATTTTTCCTTTCCATTCAAAGCGATCGGTTGTGTTATACGCCTGTATTTCTCCAGACATCCACAGCCTTTCTCAGCCTCTTCATCATTACTCAGAACAGATTTTTAGTTGCTTCTTGAGAACGCACTCTGTGTTACGTACGTAGTCCCCCCACACCATGTCCATTTATTTTGGCAGATGTTGGGAACCTAAAATACGCCTGTGTAGGTCACCGCTGGTATTATGAAGCATGTCTTCTAATCCCTCTACCCGTGTTGGAATTTGTCTCTTAGGATGGGATTAATCACACCTAATGTCAGCTACCCACAGATAGATGATTAAATTACCCTTCCTCAATAACAAACAGCAAAACACTCCCTTGGTGAGGTGACAAGAGGGTTTGATCAACCTTCAGTCACATCTATCACCAAAAACTACAGAGTGAACCCAGATATTTAATGCAGACTAGATATTTCCAGTTGAAGCTAATTTAGAGAAAATGCATCACTGCCATAGCATCTCACCAAGGAGCAGATACAAAGACACTGGAATTTAGACCAACTTCTCTGCGGCAGGTACTATTATACACTTGCACTATGCCAATAAAACAGCAAAATAAGACATAACAACTGCGGGAAGAGTTACACATAGTCGTTCTTTTCAAAATACCACAAACCCAACCACTATTAATTATAATTCTCCTTCATTCCTTACAGCAAGAGGTGTAGCTAGAAAAATTATACCTCTATAGCAATTAACACAGTTGCCTGATACATACGTAGAAGTATTTGCAAGTTTGGATTTTTGCGGTTTATTCTACGTAACACGTTACGTCTACATAACGTATGGGAGCACTGATACAGTCGATATTTTTTCTCCTCTTTTTCCCTCCACTGAAGCAAAGCTACTCAACAAAAGCCCCTGTATCTTTGATTTGGTCAGCTATCTTAAACCCACTATGGGAAAAAACATCCATTTTGTTATTATGAGATCTGGAAATACCTTGTAAGTTCTACATCCCTGTAAGCCTACTGAATACTAAAGCAGCTCTTTGCAATACTGCCAGTACTATTTACTCATTCTCCAGATGTAACAAGTCCTAAGGTAAATTCTCTGAATCAGCAAGCTTCATTTTATAGTGCTGACTCATAGAATAATTTAGGAGGCACCTTCAGAGGTCACCTATTCCAACCACGCGGCTCAAATAAGGTCCAAATAGGTTGGATGAGGCTTTGGGCAACCTGGGCTAGTGGGAGGTGTCCCTGCCCATGGCAGGGGATTGGAACTGGATGATCTTTAAGGTCCCTTCCAACCCAAACCATTCTGTGATTCTAAGTTGCTCAGGACCTTGTCCACTTGAGTCTTGAACACCTCCAAGGATGATTCCTCATTTGTATTTAATCCGTGTTCTATGGATCGTGCCACCAGGAATTGTATTTATGGCACCTGCACATTGATGTTTTCTATTTACTCCATCTCCTCTTTCATACTATTTTTAAAGCCTGAACAAGAAGAGAAATAAAATACTGCCAGTAAATTCAAAGCCACAGAAAATAGATTCATGTGTCTGAAAACTTGCTTTAATTACATCAACTAGTCAAACAAAAAGACATCATATGTCCCCTTAAATATTGACAATAAATCCTTGTTCTGTTAACCACTCGTAAAACTCCCACTTCAAAAATGTTCCACACACAGTATGGTACAAACACACGTGGAATGTTACGCTTCTTTTTCCAAAATAAAAGCACAGGTCTTGTAAGGATTTTGCAGTTCTTATGAAGTTCTTTCAATTTTACAAGTACCTGAAATCATCTCTTGTCAGTTCATGGCAATAATTCAAAGAAAAAAATTTACTGAATTCTTCTGAATTTAAAAGGGTCATTTTCTGCTTTAGAGAAAGCATTTTTAAAAAACACCACTTCCTTGTATTTTCTAACAAAAGCAAGTCCAACCTCCACTGTTATCTGATAATTCATCGTATGTATACACAGCGATATTTTGTTTTGCTCAGTGGAAAGCCGACTGAAATACTACTGCCTGCTCAGCTGCAAGAGATTCTCAAGTCTTCAGCATTCTGCACATTACTCTAAACGTATAATTAAAGAAAGTTTCAAAAAATTAAGTGACAGTAGCAGCAGTAAATTCTTCAGAAGGAATGAACATCATGAAAGCTGTTTGAAATGTGTAATGAATACAGTATGGTCTGTACTCATTTCAAGGGGGATGCGACACTGGCAATTTGGCAGCGTTAAGTCAAAAAAATAGTGGAGCTGTTCACTGGTACTAGAGAGGACAGACGGCGAAGATCATACAATAGCAGAATATCTCAAGTTAGAAGGGGCCATAAGGATCACCGAGTCCAACTCCCTGCTCCTTGCAATGCCACCTAACACATGACTAAGGGCATCGTCCAGATGTTGCTTGAACTCTGGCAGGTTGGGTGCCATGACCACTTCCCTGGGGAGCCTGTTTCAGTGACCAACAACCCTCCCAGTGAAGAACATTTTCCTCCTGTCAACCTGAACTTGGTCACCCTCTTCTGGACACACTCCAGTAGTCTGATGCTCTTCTCACACAGAGGCACCCAAAACTGCACCCCGTGCTCAAGGCAGGGCCCCACCAAGTGCAGCGCAGAGCAGAACAATCACCTCCCTGGTGATGCTGTGCTTGATGAACCTCAGGACATGGTTGGCCCTTTTGGCTGCCAGGGCAAACTCTTGAGTCATCTTCATCATCAACCCAAATGCTAGATCTCTTTCCACAGGGATGCTCGTCCTCCAATCTGTATGTATGACCAGGATTACCGCATCTCAGGTGGAGGATCCAGCACTTGCTCTTGTTAAACTTCATATGATTGGTGATTGCCCAGCTCTCCAGTCTCTCCAGATCTCTCCACCCTTGTGCCTGGGTTCAGCTGGGACAGAGTTCACTCTCTTCCCAGCAGCTGGTGTGAGGCTGTGTTTGGGTTTGTGCTGAGGAGAAGCTGATCACACACGGATGGGCAGAGCTGCTGCCAGGACAGTCAAGGACTTTCCAGCTTCTCTGCTGTGCCCGTGTCTGCAGGGGCAGGAGGAGCTGGGAGGGAGCACAGCCCCAGTGACCAGCCCAGGATTTGACCTTGGGCTTAGGATGGAGACCCAAACTGGCCAATGGTCTGTTCCATCTCATGCGCGGCACAGAATCATAGATTTTGAAGGGACATTAAAGCCCACCCAGTGCCA
>NW_010125553.1:0-12252 GCF_000699245.1 Pterocles gutturalis | reverse complement strand
ACTATTATTATTATTATTACTATTATTTTCACTTTTTTGCAGTTTAGTTATTAAATTGTTCTTATCTCAACCCATGAGTCTCTTTTCTCTTTACCCCTTTAACGCCTGGGAAGGGGGAGGCTGAGTGAGCAGTTGTTGTGGTGTTTGGCTGCCAGTCAGGATCAAAACTAGGACAATTTCAAAAAGCTGAATTCACTCCATCTTATTCAATACCTACTCCAATAAACATCTAGTTTGAACTAGTTGAATCAGATCCTTAACTTGTGCCAACAGCCAGGGCTTGTTCCAGTCTGTGTGAATGAATTGACTTACACCAGCTGAAGATGACTTAATGCTGCAAGTGTGGAACACTTATTTTCTTTTTCTGTTTACCTGTAATGTAAAAATATCCTCTGTAACTTGTGGTCTTTGTTGTGAAGCTCTTATTATAAACCACAATGCTTTCCCCATATTCCAGCTCAAACATAATTCCCCAAGAAAGGGAATTTGCCTGTAAATTTCTGAGCAGTGTCATCTCCCTGTATTTGGTATGTCAAAAACATCCTTGTGCTTGATTTACAAACACATTTTTTTTTTCCATTTGTAATTGTGTTTTTTTGCTTCTCCAGGAGATATTTTTTAAGAGTATTTTATAGATAGGAGTTGCCCACACACTAGGGCAAAGTTTAAAAAGATTTTTGAAAACTCCTTTATGCCAAATCATATTGTTCACAAGCTATGGTAGAGTCCTGTCTAGGCTAAGAGGCAGAGCAAGGGTGAATCACTTCTTCCCTTGCCTTGGGAAATTTATATATTGCTAAATGCCTACATTTATATGAATTTTTACATGTTATGAAATGATTTATACTTGGCAAACTACACAAGTTACAGCAAACTTCCCAGTCAGAATAGGTGCCGGGTGCATAGGGGATGCTATGTATCCTGGGATGGTATTTTTCTCCCGTCCCTGTATAATGGACAGTAGGGTTTCTGCTGGTCAGTGAGATCTTTGATTGGAAATACAAATAATTAAAATAAAAATCTGCCTTGCAAGATGTGGGAAGAAGGCACTGCCTTTTATTTGTTCTAGTGCAGAGCAACAAGGAGACACTTGATAGTCACTTTGATAAGAAAAACTGGTAGAGATTTCCGTGGATATGTGCAGTTATGAAAAGATATCTCACAGAGTTGAAGCTGTTTTTATTTCCATGATGAAATAAAGGCACTACAGAAAGTCCATTATAGTTCATTAAAATCATCTTCCCATTAACACTACGGGGTTTCAGATTGTAAACCCTTGATTGTATTTTCTGCAAACTGTAATGAATTACTTTGTACCTTTCGGAACAGTTTCCATAACAGCTACATTTTTCTATGCCTTTATGAATTGTCAGTGACAAAGATCTGAGAGTAATCTGTCACATCTATTTCAGACGTATCTTTGAATGATATCTGTGGCTTTCAGGAGATATGTCTCTCTTTCCTTTGACATTATAAAGAACCTAGACTGCTTTAGATTTAGCATATAAAATTTTGGATAGCTCAAGTTATGAAAGATTAATCCCCCCCTTGCTCTAGAAACAGAATTGATGCAGTTTGGGAATCTATCTGATTGCTCCTTGAAAATATGTGCCAAATGTCTTTCACGTGAACAATGTAAAGCCCATTGCAATCCCAAAGATTAATTGCTACCAAAAATAAACCATCTGGGAAATGCACCAGTGGATTCTAATGTCCATGTCTTCTTAATGTGATTCTAAAAGCCCAAGACATATTACTTGCCACAGAGACTGTTTTTAGATTCAGTCTTGAATACTGGCCATTGACAGTTGAGGATTACAAAACCCATGCATATGGCACCATCACATCCATAAGGAGAGACAGACCTTCAGGTGATGTAAAGAAATAGAATGCTATGGAAACAAAGAGAAAAATTAAGTGCACTCCATCTTGTGAATTTGCCTCTTCATTGGTTCCTAACTAGCCTCATTTTGTCGAGACACCTTGTATCTCAATTCTGTGAGCTCTAACAGGTTAGAGGTCTAAATGGTTATCATCCATAAATAAGAAATTTCTCTTGACTCACTATTATTATAGCAGATGGCTATCTAGAGACACACACAAATTCAAAAACAGATTTTAGCCTAACAGAAAAAACTGTTAAATGCCATAGACACTTCTCATAAAACTCGTAGAATATATTTCTCGGCAATCACTCTGCATTTCTTCTTGCAAAATAAAATTTGTGAGACAATTAAACTTAGGGAGAAAAAATAGCATTTACAGGAGCTCTCTATGCCTTAAAAAAGTCTAATGTGTGTTCCTCTGGTATTAGTGTTCAGGGTCTCTTTCATTCTCACTCTGAACACAATGATGTCATTTATCTTAACAAAAAAACTCATTATTTTTGCAGGCTTGACTCTGTGGCACTGAGAGCAGTGGTGGATTTGCAGTTAACTGAACTAGTTAGCAGCTCTCTACTCCCACTTGCAGAGGGCAGGTCAGGCAGGTGGCACAATTAGCAGAGGAAAACGAAAGTACTTATGTATTTTCTTCTGTTCTTCTACTCGAAATGTAATGGATTCTCTACTGTCTTCCTCTTTTGGAAATACATACCTGTGGCAAAAATGGACTTGTGAAATGGACTTGTGCTGGGGGATGAAGAGATTGAGAGCATCCCTGTAGAGAGAGATCTGAGTGAACTGGTGGACGAGAAGTTGGACACGAGCCAGCAATGTGCGCTTGCAGCCCAGAAAGCCAACCATGTCCTGGGCTGCATCAAGGGAAGCGTGACCAGCAGGGAGAGGGAGGTGATTCTCCCCCTCTGCTCTGCTCTTGTGAGACCCCACCTGGAGTGCTGCATCCAGCTCTGGGGCCCTCAGCACAGGGAGGACATGGACCTGTTGGAGCAGGTCCAGAGGAGGGACACAAAAATGATCAAAGGCCTGGAAGACCTCTCCTGTGAGGAGAGGCTGAGAGAGCTGGAAGTATTCAGCTTGGAGAAGAGAAGACTCCAAGGAGACCTGATTGCGGCCTTTCAGTTCCTAAAGGGGGCTTATAAGAAAGACAGGGATTAACTTTCTAACAGGGCCTGTAGCAATAGGATAAGGGGTAATGGTTTTAAACTAAAAGAGGAGAGGTTTAGACTAGATATAAGGAATAAATATTTTATGCTTAGGGTGGTGAGACACTGGAACAGGTTGCCCAGGGAGGTGGTAGATGCCCCTTCCCTGGAAACATTCGAAGTCAGGTCAGACAGGGCTCTGGGTAACTTGATCTAGTGGAAGATGTCCCTGTTTCCTGCAGGGGGGTTGGACGAGGTGACCTCCGTGGTCCCTTCCAACTCAAACTATTCTATGATTCTATGATTCTAAGTTTCTTCAAGAGCATGAATAGTCTTGCTTCTGTCTTTAAAATATGTGTGCACTTCAGTTATATGCAGTCCTTAGAATGATACCCAGCAGGGTATCAGTTTTTATGATACTTATGATGCTTACAGTTTACTTTAGATATCTCAAGGTTTACGTTTATTGAAGATCCAATATTTATTCTTGCATTTTACATATCTCTGTGATAATACATATAAAAAACCCCTTTTTTTATTAAAAAAAAAAAAGGCCTACCAAAGCTGTCTTGATAGAGTTTATTAGGACAAACAATTGTGTGGTAGAAGTTAACTTAAAGTTGTGAATTTGATTCACCTGCAAGATTAATGTGGTTGTCTGCTGTCAGATGCCTGAGCACCAACAATAAAATTATGGAAGACATTCTGTAGCTAGGAAAATCAATCTTATTTATGAATTAGACAGTGGACAGGAGTGGCTTTGCAATCCAGACAGCTGTTTGCCCAGACTGGCATATTTTTCTTTAGTTTGGCTTCCTTTTTGGTATAAAAAGAGTTTTCATGGCACTTCAGTGAAGAGGAAGAGAAATGCGGGAGTTGATACATTTTAGTTATGAAGTTTCAGGCAGAACTGCGTTTCAGACAGAATTAAGTTGCTATTCAAATGCATGTTTGGAGAGCAGTTGAGGTATGATGGAAGATTTAGGGAGACGTTTAACAAGGGGGTTCAGTCAGGTGGTATTTTTATGCATATACTATTTTGTTGGCTATTTCTCTTAAGCATGCAATCTTTTAACACATTGTTTTCTCTTTTTCTCTGCAAGCTGAGTATTGCTGTGTGCGTTGGATTTTTTGCTGCCTGGAGCCCTTATGCCATCATTGCCATGTGGGTAGCTTTTGGATCAATAGATAAGATTCCTCCATTAGCCTTTGCTGTGCCAGCTGTCTTTGCAAAGTCATCCACACTCTACAATCCAGTTATCTGTCTCCTCCTGAAGCCCAATTTCCGAAACACCATTGCCAAAGATTTCACAGTTCTTCAGCAGTTATGCATCAGGAGCTGTTTTTGTGTCAAGGCACCACAGAACTACAGATCAACTTTGAACACCAGCCTGAGAACATTTCAGGGCAAAAGTGAACCCAGCTCTAATTCTCAGCCAGTTGTGGAAGAATGCTCTTATTTGCGCCGTGAAAAGCGCAGTGATACTTCTAAATGCTTTCAAAGCTATCCAAAATGCTGCCAGGACAGGCAAAGTGCTATTGAATGTCCTCAAGAAACTGTGTCCTTGGAGAGCAAACTCCAAGCAAAAGCAAGACAGGGCAGCAGGAGGTCAGTAAATGCGACTGTGCAGGGAGAAAAAAGCACTGAAATTGATACCTTGGAAATCACCTTAGAAGCAGTACCTGTGCATCGTACGCTTACAGGCCTCTAGAGCTGGTTGCATGAAGTCCTCTGACAGTAATGTTGTTATACTGGATTTATTGATGTAACTTTTTCTAAAGAGTCCTTCTACTACGCCATTTTTCTAGACTATTTTCCTGTTTTTTCTTGTACTGTTTGATGAGACACGTGGTAGAGCATGGACATGCTATAAATGCTGTATGACTCTTGCCATGCCAGCTTAAGTACATTGTGCTAACTGTCTTCACATCATGAACTGTCAGACAAATCCTCTCTGCATTTCATAAACTCTTTTTACTCCGTTATCAAGAGAATACACTAACCACTGAGAGATTTTCCATAAAGTGTTGTTATCCTTTCTACGCTACGTACATTTCATAACCCATCTGTTCAAAACAAAAAATGTAGAGTTTCAAAAGGACAAGCTCATGCTGTTTTAATCATTATAGCAACTGAAAAGGTAAATGCTAACTGAAATGCCTGTTTTCCAAGAAGCGATGCTGAGTGACAGCATATGTTGCATTTGCTGGGATGTGTAGATCATTTTTTTCCTTGCTTTGAGATGAACAAGCAGGTTCTGACCTCATTCCACATGAATAAAACCAGAAGATTCTGGTAACTCAAGATAGTATGTAACTTTTGTTTACATTTTGGTGTAATATGAGAACTTGCCCTAGGACATTATTAGTTATTACTCCCAGTTTCTTCTATAGGACCTTGCAATTAGGAGGGTAAACACCTGGTCCAGAAATTCCAGAGCAAGAATCTCTGCTGATGCAAACCACTGAAGCCTGTGAAAACTGCCCCATGCAAAGATGCCAGTCCTCCAGGAATTTTTGAATTTGGCCTACAAGGACAATGCCACAGAGTAAGAATAGGCACAACTCTTCTTTCCTGTGTTCCTGGGCTCTTTTTTTCTCCCCTGGAAGAGGAAGGAAAAAAAAATGAAAGTGTGTTGGAGAAAGGACTTTTGAAATGGTTGCTTTTACTGTCTAGGGATGATTTGGTTAAACTGTTGCTCTGTTTCACCGCTTGCCAGCAAGAAGCATCATACCCTCTACTGCTGCCATGAGAGCAAGAGCACACTGGGAGGGCCAAGCTTTCATTTTGGCCAGGCTACAGCCAAAAGTACTGTAGCTTTGTTATTAGAAGTTATTACAGCTTTGTTTTTCAGCTGGGATTACTTTGGGCAGTAAGACAGTCCTCCTCCCATGGACCTTGCCACTTGCAGGACCAGTTTGCACTCCCTGGGAGACACTACCAATGCCTCAGGGGAATGCCTGTATCTTTATAATGATAATGATTTGGCAGTATTATATTTCACTGTTGTTTCTGCGGTGACATGAAGAAAATGTACCTGGCTGCAAACGGGACAGCCATGTTAAACTCTATGAAAGTCTCCAGTCAACCACTTTAAGGGATTTCAGTTGCTATAGAGTACATTTGGCATATTCACTTGGGACATACAATTTTCTGTCCTGTTTTTAAGCTGCTGTCACTTTCCCCTGCTCCAAGCTTCCTTTTATCCTGCATGTTTTTGTATATATATACACTACTTTGAACAATAATTATGATACATTTTATTGGATTTCCACAGATGCATATATGTTTAAAATACATGACCTGATGAAGAGTACAAAACGTCTACAGGGCATTAAAGAAAAGACACCCCCACAAGACGAAAAATACCATCATCCTTCATGAACTCTGAAAAATCAACTGGAAAACCCAGCTGGACTGGAGTGCTCACAAAGTCCTTTCAGTGTATTTCTTCTCCAAGACTTCCCAAGACACATGGGTCAGCAGTGCAGCACAAACAGGAACTTAGTTCTGTGGGGCTGCAGTTACTGTGACTACTGTCTTTGACTTCAGATGAGGTGGGATCAGGCTTTGAGGACCTTTAGGCAATGCTGACCTTTTCAGATGGTGAAATCAGAGAAAAATAGGAGTGGAAGCCACATTCAGAGGTCATCTGGTCCTTCCTGTTCCAAGTCCTATTGACGTCAGTGCACAGAGTTGAGTATGTGAAAAAAATGTCTGGAGGACTCACTGACAAAGGCATGTGTTTGGGGGTTTTAACTGGCATATCATTGCAAAGCCTAAAAACATCATGCTATCAAAAGACAGAAAAATATTATCTGCATCATGCAGATGGGCTGCGTGCCCAAGCTTCCATACAGATGTTTGAAATTGCATCTGTAACATGCAGCTCTTTATAATGATCAGAAAAATGTTGGGTGTTTCTGTGCACTGACTGCTCTTTGAGCTGCACTCCTTGTCAGATATATGGTGATATAATATTGCAAGCTATTAGTCTTAACCACAAACATGATTTTTCTAAGAGATCTACATAGGCATGTTAGGAAAGTAAGAAAGTTTAGAGTGTCCATGCCTGGATTAATAGTCACTTCTAATTTAGCATTCCTTATAGCGGAAGCCAAGGCTGACTTGCACAAGATGCTACTTTTTTTTTAGTGGAAAATGGGTGAACATATATTTACATAATGTTCTCTTGGTAAGAAAAACCCACTGTATCTATTTAGATTCCTTCAAATTGGCATTGGCCTGTCTGAACCTGACTGTCAGCTCTGAGTATAGATTAAAACATTTACATAGAAGGTCACATTCAACTTTGAGTAGAAAATGCAATGTTTTAAAAATTACTGTAGAATCCATGCCAGCTCCTTTTATAAGTTAATGGAAGGAACATTGTGCCTTTGCAGAGAATTCCCCATATATTAGACATCAAGGGTGACAGTTCGAACTCTCAGACTAAGTTCCCACTATGTGAGGGTAAATTTTCCCTGTTGTGTGAGTAGCTTTTTCTGTAGCAACCACAATCTTCAATTAACTTTTCAAACCTTCCAGTTTTTGATTTTCCCATCTGTTGTTCATCAGGGTTAGTCATAAATTACTGCTAGTAAGTGTATGCATGAATCAAATGCCATCTTTTTATGCATTAAGGTCCAATGAAAGAGTCAAAGGATTATTGGAATTAAAAATATACATTTAAACAAAGTATTTGTTTTTAAAATAAAACAATAAAACTTATTCTCACCTAACAAATTAACTTATCATTTTTGTTGCTAACAATGTATATAAGTACACTGAATACAACATTTATGGTGCGAGCAGCAGAAACGGTAAGGCAAACCATTGAGGTTGTTAGTGCAGCATAGCATAGAAGATGTAGTGGGCCCTGTCTGCTAGGCATTTTTGAAGGGGACCTGTTTTTCTAAAATTCAGTTGCTCAGAAAGGTCACTGATCTAAGCCTGCTCTGACCAGAGGGGACTGAAAGTCATTCCCATCTGATGGGAGGGTTGATGGTGCAGATAGGCACCGCTGACGTGCTAACAGATTACTTCATTGTGTACATGTAGCTTAGCGAAGACCTAGTACTGAAAATACTGAAAGTGCAAAAAAAATCACCCTTTGGTTGCACTGAAGAGATGAAGAGGCTCAGCTGGCCGAGCCGAGGAGAGCAGCACAGAGCTGGTGGCTCTGGCTGGGGGCAGTTAATCCATGGACCAAACAGCAGGATCTGGAAGTGTGTGTGCCTGCGCTCCATGATCATGGCACCCTCGCTCCTCTGTGCTTACCTCTTGTATTCACTTATGGCTTTGTCCTACAGAGGATGGTAAGTTTCGGAGTGGGAAATTCTTTCCCCTGTGTATGCAAAGGATTTCAGACCAGTGAGAGACACCAAGTCTTTCTCACTGCCTTAGGAGGGCTGAGGAGCTCTCCTGGAGGCAGTGTGGAGAGGCTTGTGCTGCCCTTGGCTTTGCTCTGTATCCACTGTGGATGGGCAATGTGTGCTGGGCAGTGATGTCCTTGCACTGGAAGGAGTGTCTGTCAGAGGTCATAGAAAGCAAGTGAACTAGCTGGGTACATCCCATCTCAGCCAGAAGAGTTGGAAATTGCATAACTTCTCTGCCACCTTCTTGCTTCTCCTGTGTCCCTTTTCCTCCCTTACACTGTGTCCTTTTCTGCTGTGCTCTCTCATTCCTCTCTGCTGTGCTTTCTATTTCTTTTCCTGATCTCTCTCCCCTCCTCACTCCCTGGCACTCAGAGCATGCCCAGGGAGCTCTGCAGAAGGCACCTGGCACTCTCATTACACCCAACAGAGCAGTAAAAAGCTGCCAACTGCCCAGTTCCTGTGTGCAATGACAAACCTTTGTGATTGAAGGCTTTTGCTTTTCCAATCACTACCAGAATTCAGCTGGTCCATGGAGGCCAGAAGCATATGCTAGATGTTTCGTGGGGTTTTTTTTGGTTTTTTTTTTGTTTTGTTTTTTTTGTTGACTCTCTCGCTTTATATTAGCAGGGTGCCAAGAAAGCTTTTCTCTAGCACACCTATTCTTCCAATGGGGTTGGAAGGGAGACTGAGCAGTCCCCATTACTTTTTCCCCTTTAGAGAAAATACTATCTGTAGAGAGAAGTGTCAAGGCATCTACAAAACATGCTTTTCATGCTGTGGTCCCTCTGTAAGAGCAATATGCTTTTTCCTAGAGATGAGCTTTTAACAAAGAGCTCAGTGATGTTCCTCTGGGCACATCATGGGTAAATGACATCTGGAAAAAAAGTCAAGAGAGGCTCTTTGAACAGGAAAGCTATGATTGGCATGCTACAAGTTTAGTGCCCCTTGGAAGCCTAGAAACAGACTCTTTGCATATAATCTTTGTATAAGCAAATGGGAGCTGTACTTTAGTCAAGTTCTGTGTGCTCAGGCAGTGCAACAATGAGACAGAAGGGCACTTCATTCACCAAAAAAAAAAAAGACCATAATGTGTGGGATATGTTTTTCAGTGAATTGCAAAGTGCAACTGTGAGATAGGTGAGAGCGTTGAATGGTTTTGGGTGGTGGTTGTGGAAACAGTGCTGGAAATGGCAAAACTGTTCAATACAGCAATTTTAAAGTGAAAAGCTTTGATTTTCTCAGTCTGGAATCATAAGGGCGCTTTGGTATGATTCGGGTGTCAAACCAGATGAACCCTTTGTCCTTGGGTGATGCCTGACGGCCAAGGGTGTCTGGGAAGGTGGTGCAGGCACCTGCATGGTGACACCCATCATCCAGGGGCCCGCAGCCTGCACCACAGCTTGGGGGACTAGCAGGGGAAGGCTTAAAGCTGCACTATCTGCTGCATGCCACCTCCTCTGCAGGACACTTCATGGGCCCAGAGATCTGAGCTAGCTGTAGCTCTCCCCAGCAAGCTGAAGGATGCCCCGGTGCAGTCTTTAGGCAAGTCCCACAGAGACCATTTGACCCCTGAAGATTTAGAGGCAATGCTCCTCTGCCGCAGAACTGCTCCTCTGCTGACATGCTAGTCTCGAGAAGCAGGCAGTTGCCCAGGCCAGCAGAGCTGGAGAGCCAGCTGGTGACCCGGGCTTCTCCCTTGTCCATGGTCTTAGTGTAGTCAATATATTTTGTTCCAGATGTAAACTATCTGGGACCAATCCTGTCCTTCTTGCACTGTGGTGATTGCATCATTATTGCCAATTACACTTTGCAGTTACTCATGGATTTTAATCTTATTGTTTTATGAACTGCAACTAATTAATCCTCTCATCCTTCTCAGCTCCACAGACACTATTCAGAATTGTCTGCATTTTTGTTTCAGATGAAGGACCACAGCAGAGATTTCAGGAGACTTGTCAGTGTAATTAAAGAAGTTAAGGTGCTGGAAACTGGTCTCCCATCCCTTGGAATCCAGGAACAGCTCTGGCTATGCATCTGTTATTTGGAGGAGTCACACCGTAAAATTAATAGCTGTGAGCTGAAATGAGGATGAGTCTTGTTGTCTTTTGTTTGATGTGTCTCACTTTCTGAAGAGGGTCAGGGCCAACCTATTCCATTGACAGAGAGACACTGGCAGACACTGTCTGCCAGTCAGTTGCTGAGATTTAGTTCAGAGAGACTGGCAGAATTCATCCTAAGTGCTAAAACATTTTCCTTTTCAATTATCTTATTTCTCAGCTATGACTGTCTGCTTCCTATCAGGCTTCATGCCGAGACAAGGCTGTTGCTGAATGCTGATTACCTGCTGTTGGGGGAAAATTACATTTTTTCTACATGCAATTTTTCCATTTCTACATGCATGAACACAGCTCGACTGTGGTCACAGTCCATGTATTCTGACATACAGAAACATACAACAGAAATTACTATGCTGGTTTAAAACACTAGCTAAGGCCGCAGCTTAAAATTTCTTTGCTCTTTATTCACTGTCCAACCCATGGTTACCCCACTGCAGTATGTCACAGTTGGGTTTTAAACAGCTTTCTATGTCAGGCCAACCCCAAATGGCCAGATTTCCTGGGGAGGGGGTTCCTGCAATATGCCCTGGCTGCACCCCCAGTAGAGAGGCAGAGCTAGAAAGCTAGAAGACAAAAAACCCCCACATTTAAATGCTTTTGCAGGGAAAGTTTGGTCCAGGCTTAAGGTATCTGAACAGCTTGAGGTAGGTGATTTCTCCTTCCAAAATACTTTATTCTTTGCAGTTCCTACCTGTGTTGGATTAAGTTCCACTCCTGATTGCAGGTGGATTTTCTTCTTTGTTTCCTACAAAATCCACAGCCCTGAGTCAGGATATTTGTGGTAGCAGGTTTTCCAGTTTTCTTGAAGCAATGACATTACAATGCCTGCTCTGAATGTGGATTTTCTGGGTGAATTTCACCCACCTTGCCAGCTGGCTGTTTTGCAAGGCAGAGGGAATCCTACAGCAGCTCTGTACTTCCACTGTGCCCGCACCAGACCACTGCCTCCTCAGCACATCAAAATAAACAGCACTCCCAGCTAAACCCAATTTGGCCAGGCCAATGAAACCAAGCTGTTAAGCAAACAGTTAGGCGGAGTGATTTCCCAGAAGGTAAACTAGTTCCTGTTTTGTTTTCAGTCTGGTCCCTGCTGAGCAGAGCTGAATGGGAGCTGATTTTGTTCTGTTTCTTCTTTCAATTATCAGCTCCCTACCTACATCTGTGGTCTTGCTCTTGCAACTCCCTCTGCACTGTCAGATTGTTGTGTTGGCCAAAATGCATTTGTTGGTGCTAGCTTTCTGGTATCAGTATTCAATGGACTTAGCTAAAAAAGGAAGAACAGAACCGAAATAAAAGAAAGGTGTTCTCTCTGTGCAGACTGTACTGTCTGTCCTAGGCCAGACTCATTATGGCTTATAGAAGCTCAGAAAGTAGTGGAGCAAGGCTGACATTCAGGCCCCAGGGAAGTCCCTGGAATTTCACACTTATCAGAAGTGGCACTAGGATTTCTCACCTCCTCATACTTCCAAGAGCAGCAAACCAAAAAATAAAAAACCCCAAACCATAAAACAAATACTGGAACTGATATCCAGCAAAAGAAAGGTTTACTTGGGATGACATCCACTCAGTCTCCTAACCAAGATCAGAGAAGTACTTTTTTTTTTTTTTTTTTTTTTTTTTTTTTTTTTTTTTCCCAGGGAATCCCATTGGAAATATGGCTCATTATTCAGTGTTAGAGAAGTGAAGACAATTTATTTTTCTTTTAGCATGGAT
>NW_010125552.1:0-277 GCF_000699245.1 Pterocles gutturalis | reverse complement strand
AAGGGATGTCCTCAAAGGCCACCCCAGGGAATGCCCCCCCCCAGCCTTAGAGGTGCATTAGCAGCCCCATGGGGCGATGCCAGGTTCATGCTGCTTGGCAGGGAAGGCCAGGGTCTGGGGGAGCCCCAGGTGTCCACACACCTTCAGCCCAGCCTCCTGGGCCAGCAGCAGGGCATTCACCAGGGTCACCTCCTTCTGCGCCCCTCCAGCCAGCATGCCCGCGGCCACGGCGGGGGTCAGGTAGCTCCCGGCCTCCCGCAGGGGTGTCCCTGGGGGG
>NW_010125551.1:17117-23010 GCF_000699245.1 Pterocles gutturalis | reverse complement strand
TCCTCCGGACGCTACTTCACCTACAAGGACCAGAACATCTTCTACAGAGGTGACAGAGCGGCACCGAGCCCTTGGGGACACCGCGTCTGTCCTGGGGGGGAGTGCGACTGGGGGCTCTGCATCCCTTGGTGGCCCTGGGGACGTCCCCAAGGCCAGGTGGGGTGATGGCAAATCCCTTCCAAATGTAACGGCTTTAAGGGGAGCTGCTGCGTGGATCCAGGCACAGCGTGGATCCAGGCACAGCCTGGCTGTTCGTTAGCAAAACATTTTAATTGGGTGAAGCCATAAAAGTTGGTTCTTGTGCAGCAGCGGCGATACCTTGGTGTTGGCGGGGAAGGATCCCAAGAGCCTTCACAGGAAGGAAAAGAGACCGAAAAACCTTTTTGCTGGAGTGGTTGTCACCCGTCGTTGTCAGCTTGGGGGCAGCCGCAATTAAATTGTGTTAAATAAACCCCTCCTTTGCATCCAGTAGCTGGTGCTGGTGGCCGCGGTGGCTCGTCTGGCCGGGTTTCTGAAGCCACACGGGGAAGCTGTGGTGTGGGTCAAAGCCACGCGTGGTTTTTGGGGAGTGGGGGGAGAGGTAACTGGGCTCCCAGTGGGGCAAACGTTGCGTCTGTCTTATAGGGGAGGAAAGTGGGAGGGGAAAAATGGAAAAAGCTGACCCTGAGGCACCTCGTTTCCTCCCCAGATTCGACCGGTGCTGTCGGCAGCTCCGACATTGTCATCCTCCTGCACGGCTTCCCGACCTCCAGCTACGACTGGTACAAGGTGAGGGGAGCGACTATAGGGGGGATTGGATGTTGAAAGCAAACCCCGTGGTTTCTCCTTCCCAGGGACGAGCAGATGGAGATGGGTGGTGGGTCAGGAGGAGCTTCTGCTGGGGGTACCATCGTGCTCTGGGATATCAGCCCTGATCCTCTCTCAATGCCTTGCAGAGGAGCAAAGCTCTTTCCATGTCCCTTTTTGCCCACACTCCAGCCCAAAGCCAAAGAACCACAATGATTTCTTGGCTTTTTTTGGGGGATGGTCTTGCTGTATGTTGGGAAATTTCAACTTCTTGTAGTTTTCTTGGCGCTGGAAGGTGCTGTGTGGGGGAATGGAGGGGAGCAGGGGCACCCACGGTTGCACATCGCCGCAGACTTTTCCTTTCTCCGCTCACATCAGCCATTTTTTTAATACATTTCTCTTCCAGATCTGGGAAGGGCTGACCCAGCGGTTTCACCGGGTCATTGCTCTGGATTTCGTAGGATTCGGTTTCAGCGACAAGCCTGTAAGTAGCCTGGGAGCAGGATTTTCACAGTTAGAGGTTCTGCCGTGCCAGCATCCCCAGGGAATTGGCATTTGCAGTCCAGTTTCTTCTGGGAAACTGGGGAAGGTGCGTGGTGGAGATCGGTGCTGTCATTGTCTTGCCTTTAGTTGGGTTTGACGTGACTCCAAAGCACACCTTGACCCCTTTGGGGCATGGGCAGCGCTCCCATGGGCTTGTGGACGCAGCTTCTGTCCCAGGACATCCCGAGTGCTCTCTCCAGAGTCACAAACTGCTGGTGTCCACCCCATTTTCCATCTTCTGGAATTTCTGGGTTCATGGTGGCTCTCACTGCGGCTCCTTTTCCTTTCGCAGAGACCCCACCGCTACTCCATCTTCGAGCAAGCCAGCATCGTCGAGGGGCTGGTGCGTCACCTCGGCCTCCGCCACCAGAAGATTAATCTCCTGTCCCACGATTACGGGGATACGGTCGCACAGGAGCTGCTCCACAGGTCACTGCAACCACTGATGCTCTGGCTGCTCTCTGTTGTCCCTGTCAAGATGATTTGTCCCTGTCAACCTGGATGAGGCTTTGGGCAACCTGGGCTAGTGGGAGGTGTCCCTGCCCATGGCAGGGGGTTGGAACTCAATGATCTCTAAGGTCCTTTCCAACCAAAACCATTCTCTGATTCTATGATTTCCAGCAGATAAGTGGAAGGACATAACGCAGAACCTCCTTTCCCCGTACCTACAGCTGTGACAAAAGCTGGGAGGTCTGAGGGCACACCCACGGTAGGCAGATGTGATGCTTCCATCCATCAGATCTTGGCTGGTAGGATGCTTAACATCCCTCCTGAGCTCCTCCTTATCAAACTGGGGACAACAGAAGAGCAGAAATCATCTGATGCTGTTAATTTGACCTGCTGGCTGGTCACTTCTCGGAGCCTGGAGAAGGTCTAGTTGTGCTTCACCTTCTTCTTTTCTCTCCCTAGGTATGAACACAATAAAACTGGAAGCATCTTGATCAACAGCCTCTGTTTATCCAACGGAGGTAAGGTTTGCTCAGCGCGGTGGGATGGGTGGGATGGGGATCCATGGGATGGGATGGCCTTCCTTGTCTCCATCACCCACCACCCAAGAAGTTGCAATTAAGGTGCTGTAATTAACCAGGAGCGTCAGTCCTCGGGCTGTCCGTGCACTTGTAGCGTTACAACTCTCTTCTCTGCCATCCTTCCAGGGATTTTCCCCGAAACGCATCACCCCCGCTTCATCCAGAAGGTGAGCTGCTCCCCGCTCTAGTCGTACTGAGTCACCCTTTGAGCAGAAGTCCGGCTCCGTGAGTTTGGGGTTTTTCCTGGCTCAGATGCCGGCTGCTTTTCCCACTGTCGATTGCTCAGACATCTCAGTGTTAATGAGGGTCAGGGCTGGGAAACTGCTGCAATATGGGGAAAAAAAAAACCCTCGGGGGAGGCAGGATTTACCCCTTTGTACACTACCGTGTGGTGCTGTCTCCTTTCTTTTTTTTTTTTTCCTTCTGCCCAAGATCCTCAAGGATGGGGGTTTGCTGTCCCCCATCCTCACCCGGCTGATGAACTTCTTCTTCTTCTCCAGAGGGTGAGTCGGGTCTTGATGCTGCTGGGCACAGTCCGTACGGGGGGTGTGAGCCAAGCAGGGAGGGGGCCAACGTAGGAAATTAGTGTAGCGGGTCCTTGGCAGGTGAGCCGATCTGCTGGCACTGTCCCAGGACAGTTATTAATAATAATAATTATTATTATTCAGCCTAATAAGCCACACATTTTTTCGCTGTACCCCAAAATCCTTCTCTCCCATGAATATTGGACTTGCACATGTGACAGAGGCAACAAAATCCCTAACTTCATGTTCCATACGGTGTGAAATCAGATATATTTTTTTATCAGATGTTGCAAACCTCCTTTTTTGTCCAAAAAACCCTTTAAACTGGCCACGAAGTCCAACACCAGGTGCCTTTCAGGGATGAGTCGCCGCGCTGCGCTGGCACCCACATATTTCACGGTGGAAGCTGGAAGTGCTTGGGTGTTTTTTGCCCTTGGCTAATTTTTTGAGCCATACTCTGAACTCTTCTTTTCAGGCTTGGGGCAGTTTTTGGGCCCTACACGCAGCCTTCTCCGGCAGAATACTGGGACATGTGGACAGCAGTGAGGACCAACGATGGAAATCTCGTTGTTGACAGGTACATCGCCGTTAATTGCTGCACGAGCTTGGTTTGACACCCGCGGTGTCCCTCTGTTTTCTGGAGGTTACCAGAACTCGGCCAGGTCCCTGGACATTCGCTCCCTGTAGCTTCCAGCTAATTCTGTTGGGGTCTGGGATCATCGTTGCCCCCCAAAAAGAGCTGGGGTGTGATATAGGAGCAAGGATTCCTGTTTTTGAATAATGCGAGGCAGGTAAATGAAGTCTGGTCAGGAGGATCTGAGCCTGCACATGGTGGGAGAACAATGCTGGAGATGTACAATGTGGGGTTTTATTCTTCTTTGGAAGTTATAGGCTTGAATTTGTGGGTTTTTCTTAACAATTGGAGAGAAATCTGGCTTTCTCCTGTTTGACACTTTTGGAAGGACCTCAGGTTGTGAGTTCAGTGTCCTTAGGACCTGTGCATTTCCTTCTCCCCCAGCATGTAAACTCCTCTCTCCTCCCGCTGGGGACAATCTCCGGACAAATCACAGAACACCATAAGGACCAAATAGTTCAGCCTCTCCACAGGACACCTGCTAATTGCTTCTTCTAAACGAGGGATACGTGCCCAAGCCCAGCACTGGGTACACATCTGATGTGCTGCCCACTTGCCAAGTCCCGTCGTGGCAAATTTTTGCAATGTCACCTTTGTCAGCAGCGCAGCTGGGAGGGGAAGCTCAGTGCCGAAATACCTCCATCCCTTAAATACCGTGTGTCAAGAGTATTGGGATGTTATTTAGCGTAGCTTCCCATCGTCAGAAGGCTGAGTTGAACCTGCTGTGCTGAAGCAAGGAGTCACCCCACATTGCTGTCTGGGGTGACGAGACAGGCTGAGGAGCCTTTATCATTTCAGTTTTCACTGTACAACCTGACCAGTGTCATTTTTCTTCTGCACTCCTCCACATGCAGTAGTCCAGTGTTGACTCCTCTTCTGCGGGGCACTGCAACGGTTTCAGAGCTGCTGCGCTGCTGGCAAGCTCAGCATGGGAGGGTTAAGATGACACTGTCTCTGCACTGACTTTTAGCGGACTGATTTCTGCCCTGGTTTGTGGGATCTCATTGCAAACTTGCTTTTTTTCTCTGCCACCTGAGCGAAGCAGCGTGGAATTTACTAAGGACGCTTAGGGGTAACTCCTTTTACAACCCAGTGGCATTTAACTGGGAGCAAAGGACACAAAATTTGCTTCCATCTCAGCTGGGAAGGATTCAAACCTCATCCTCCCACCTCCCCAAATTCTAGGCTGCTTCCCCCCTTCCTAACTGAACTTGGGTTATCCTCCAGCAGGATGCTGAACTGACTCTGCACAGAGATGGCAGGGGTGAGACCTGGAATCTGTGTCCCAACCTCATTTACACTTTTAGTTGCTGTCTAAATTTAAAAAAAAAAAAAAAATTCCCCAAGAGCAATTTCCAGGCTGTGCAGCACCCAGAAGCACCATCAGCTGTGTAACAACAGGTTTCTCTTCAGTATTTTGCAGTATATAAACCAGAGAAAGAAGCACAGAGACCGCTGGGTTGGGGCTTTGATGTCCACCTCTGTCCCCCGTGAGTAGGAATGGGTTTTCCTTGATTTAGTGGTTGGGATGCTGGGAATTGTGGTGTGGGCTTCTTCCACTAATTGCAGGAGCTTGTCATAATTCTGATGAGGATGATGTGGCTCAAATCCAGTTTGTGTAGGGGGTACAACTACCCTGCTCCTGTTTAAAGCTTAGTTACAACAGAGCTGTGAGCTTAAGGTAAGAGGAAAAAGTTTGTTCCCCTGAGCAAAGATAACTTTCCTTTAGAAGCTGGTTCGCAGCCTCTGTTTTCCTCCTTGGGAAACCGAGGTGTTTTTCAAGCTCAAGAGAAGTTGTAACCACTCAAGGAAAGGTTTGGTGCTTGCAGGAGGAGGTTTGAAGGCTAACTTCACCCCATGGCAGAGAAGCAAGAGCCCTTTCACAGTAGCTGGTTTACTCAGTGCTCTGCTGAAAGCTTCCCAAGCTCCATGCTGGGGGGAATACGTCCCCAGCAGACGTCCTTGGCTTGGTTTAGGGATGTCCTTGGGTGTAAAAGCTCCATCTGTGCTTCTGTCTTGCAGTGCATCTCATCTATGGGCCCCTGGACCCTGTGAATCCGCACCCAGAGTTTCTTCAGCTTTACAAGTAAGACTATCTGCCAGAAAGCGGAAATACGCAACTGGGGTTTCATTTTGAGGGAGATTTTTGTCTCGGACTTTTCCTTCCATTCCCTTTTCATGGAGGCTGGTTTTAATTTCCACCTGTAAGCTGCACAGCCAGGTGATTCTGTAGCAGCCTTCTGCAGTTTGAAAAATGCTTCCCCATTTTAGGCATCAAAGTCACAATTCTCAGTCAAATCAATCACGCACTTCAAAACCGCGTCAGTCAGAGGCAAGATTTATTGCCTGGGGAGTGTTTTCCTGCAAACTAACCTGAA
>NW_010125551.1:0-17086 GCF_000699245.1 Pterocles gutturalis | reverse complement strand
AAATCCAGCCCTGGGAGGAGCGGTCAGCTGGAGCTGCTACAGGCTTTTTTGTCCCAAGACTGTGTTCTGGGCAGAATCCCAACTGTACAAGAGGGTGTTGTCCTCCTCGCTATCTGGCTGGAGGACGAGTTGCAGTTCCTGTGTTCAAGTCTTGCTGCGTTTTTCCAACAGGAAGGTGCTTCCCATGTCCACGGTGTCCGTGCTGGATGACCACATCAGCCACTATCCCCAGCTGGAGGATCCGATGGGCTTCTTGAACGCGTATCTGAACTTCATCAACTCCTTCTGAGCTCAATTCTCACTCTGTTCATGAGTCAGGCTTTGGGGGCAGGAAGAAACCTTGATTTTTTTGATCTCCAGATCTAACACTCTGCACTAACATCCTAATGTTTGGCTGCCAAACTGCTGCATTTATGCAGTTAAATCCTCTGAGCACCAGAAAAAAATCAGCCTGCAGGGAGGCACAGACAAAACCGTTAACCTCAGGAGAGTTTCAGGATGCCAACAGCTCTTCCAGCCCTGCGCTCACCTTGATTCTTGATTGTCCTGTCTCTGTATTTAGAGCCAGGAGGGCTCAAGTGAGAACAGGGACACCTGAGGGGAGGCAGAGCACAAATATCAGTTCAAGAGTCCTTGCTTGCCTTCACTGCTAGGCCACGCTGCGTGCCGCAGGTAGAGAGGACCACGAGCAGCCCAGGGTTGATGCACATATTCCCAAGATGGCTGTTGGTTTGTTTTTTGAGCTGCTGTGCAGGCAGTTTAAATTTTATCCCTCTGCTAAGTGTTAAAATACTCAACCAGCTTCTCAGGACTGAAGAATTTGAAACTGAGTTGTCTATACTAAATACAGCAGGAGAGCTGGATCTGTGATCCCCCAAAGTACAGGCAATGATGCTCTGCAGCCATAAAAGGGCATTTAGGCACCATAATTGTCTTCAGTAATCTCTTTTTAATGGCCAGTTACCCAAAGGCAAGCTCTAAACCTCAAGTTTTTACCATAGCTCTTGTTTCTCTGATTTTCAGTTCAACAAGCAGAGGCACTCACTGACAATACACCCTTGGGACTGTCTCGGGAGATTCCCTGAAGCTCAGCTGTAGCACAAAGTTCTACCAGAGCAGGCTCGTCCCTGTTTCACTACGGCAAACTGAATATATGCAACCCCGGCAGTAGCAAAAGCCAAGGTTTTCTGAGCAAAAGGTATTCCAACCACAGGGACCTGAGACGGGTGTTAAAATTAGCATTAAAATAGTATTCCTTTATTCCTTCCTTCCTTCCTCACCCTGATGTGAAAACTAAAGAAATACCAATTCATCAGGAGAGAGATGCAGAACTTCCCTCATAAGGAAGTCACCACGAGGTCCCTCCTTCCCCCTTTCTTACCAGTTTTTGATACAGAATATTTCTCATCTTGGAGGCCAGGAAAAGGCTGCAGTGTTGTTTGGTATTATCTGACATAAGGCTCAGAGAATTGAATCTGCCTTGGTAGGTGAAGATTAATCTCTCTCTCTGGACATTGATTTTGCTGTGTGGAAGAGAGGACACAATCATCAAGGAATTGTAAATTTACAGGCTGACAGACTCTGCAGGTTTTGTGTGTTTTTTAACTGCTTATGTTTGAAATTTAATAGCGTCCCTTTAAGAATAAGGGGCTTTTGCTGAGTAAACAGCCATTATGGGCTACTTTTTGTGTACTGAAGCAGACAGAATTAGAACAAGAAATTTCTATTTTATTAACAGTAATTCATATGAATTCCACCACCAGTGTTTATTTTCTGTTAATAAAAAAATCAGTTTTGACAAAAAGTCTGATTCCGTTTTCTTACCACCTGCATCTTTTCCTCTTCCCTGCTCTACTGCAAGTGGGCAGAGATGCAATAAGTTAGATGGGAATGTGTAAGTGACAACGAAGGAAGGGACATGGGAAAGGCTCAGTACCAGCCAGCCACTATTGCCACTACTGTAACATCATACAAAATATTTACCAAACTGAGGAATAAAAACTACATGCAGAAGGACAGACAGGCTGCTTGATAGCTGGTAAATATCCAACCGGTGCTTGCAAAGGAGGTTTTTCCACCGCGGTCGACGTGCTGTAACGCTCAGCCTACAGAAGCCAGGATGACATCTACAGGAGTTTCTTCCTTGCTCCTAACCGTCACCTGCATGGTCACGCCATCTCCCAGCGCAAGCCTGGACCTTACCAGCACATCACAGCCGCCTCTGTATACACCTGGGGACAAAGCAACGTTTGAGAGATGACAGCAAGAGAGGCTCAGGCATCTAGTCCTAACCCAGGAGCCAACAACCTGGTGAGTGCAAGATGGATTCAGTCCATCACCAGTTGCAGAGAGGAAAGAAATGACCAAAAAAAATACCACAACCCCAAAATCATAGAATCATGAAGGCTGGAAAAGACCTCAAGGATCATCAAGTC
Source organism: Pterocles gutturalis (assembly GCF_000699245.1). NCBI lineage: Eukaryota > Metazoa > Chordata > Aves > Pterocliformes > Pteroclidae > Pterocles > Pterocles gutturalis. The sequence goes on along the minus strand of NW_010125551.1, from coordinate 14,651 downwards.
CAACCCAACACCCCCCCAACCCACTAACCCATGTCCCCAAGCACCACATCTACACATTTCTTGACCCCCTCCAGGGATGGTGACTCCACCACTGTCCTGGGAAGCCTGTCCCAATGCCTGATCACTCTCTTTCAGTGGAGAAATTTTTCCTAATATCCAGCCTAAACCTCCCCTGGAGCAACTTGAGGCCGTTTCCTCTTGTCCCATCACTTGTTCCTTTAGAGCAGAGCCCAGCACCCCCCTCACTGCACCCTCCTTTCAGGCAGCTGTAGAGAGTGATGAGGTCTCTTCTCAGACTCCTCTTCTACAGACTGAACCCCCCCAGCTCCCTCAGCCGCTCCTCGTCAGCCCTGTGCTCCAGACCCTTCCCCAGCTCCGTTGCCCTTCTCTGGACCTGCTCCAGCACCTCGGTGTCCTTCTTGTGGTGAAGGGCCCAAAACTGAACACAGTATCTGAGGGGCAAATACTAAGCTCTTGAGACCAAGACTGAAGATAACAGATACTGTCCTAATTAAACAAAGTCAGCGAGTGCTGCTGGAGGACAAGGATGATTTAAATCTGTAGAAACCAGAAAGTGGGTAGCTGGAGCTCACTGCCAGTTTAAGAAGACAACACATATTGTAATTCTGTCATGAAGGCACAGTGCCCCTGCCGTTAAGGGAGGAACAGTCCTATGGTTCTACTAGAGCGCTTGGAAGTGGTGCTCCTGGAGGCAATTCTGACTGCAGAAGCCATCGCCAGTCCCACTTCAGCATGACTACGCAGATAGACCTGGAGTTACCTAGTCTGTGCCTGAAATAAAGTGAGATCCAACCCTTCTGTCAGACTACTATGTGCCATGTTCATTGCAGTTTTGCTTTAACAACTGCAATAGAGTTTTGTAGAGCACTTGACTTGTAAGAATTGCCTAAAACTAAGCCTGGAGTACTAAAGTTGTGGGTACTGCAGGCCAATTCAGGATGTGTTTTTAGACAGAAAGTTGAAAACAAGATGGTACTAAGAACCTCCTTCTGAGATAACAAGCAAGGAAGGTGTCTGCTCTAGAAGTTCTTCACTCAAAAGATTCACTACTGTTCCCATAGAGAGAATACCTCTGTTCTGAGCAACACAGAGTACATCTGCAACAGCAGGCTCCAAATTAAGCACCCACTGCGTTTTACACACTGGTTCACTTCATCTTTCTGTAGAGAAACAACTCTTGAAACAAGAACAGAATCTCCTAACCTATTTCCCTTCATTTAGTGGAGAAAAAAAAAATAATATCTGTGTGGGGACATGGAAACATCGAGTTCAACAGCATGAATACTTACCAGCTAAGTAGAGTGTATGAGAATTTTTGTTCTCTGGCACCTTATCTGATCTCTCACAAGCATGAATACTTACCAGCTAAGTAGAGTGTGTGAGAATTTTTGCTCTCTGGCACCTTATCTGATCTCTCACAGGGCTGCATGCCCAAAAACTTGATGATGTTATTGACAGCTTCTGCATTCAAAGATTGAAAAAGAAAATTACCTCCAGGTCGGTGCCAAGCTTTCTGTGCGAACTAGTTTGCAATTAAAGAATGCTCTCACGTGGCTTAACCATTTCCATTTGTTATCTTGGTGGCAGCCTCACTAACACACCTAATTTGCCGTGTCCTTTCTGCTGTCTTAACAGTCGAGGAACGCACCCCTCCCTTCAACCAGCCTCAAGCAAGAGAGCACTGCCAAACTTCCACTCACTGTAATCCCAGCATTGCAACACAAAGCTGGGACATCATGTCATGTTGGGAGGCACCGAATTCTCCTCCTACCACACTAAATATATCCCCAGCATGGCAGATTTACTAGGATTACTATGTGAGTCACCAATAAACAAGGAGAGATCATCTCACCATCAAGGGTTTTAATGGAACTAAGCGCAAAGGTTTCTTCTTTCTCAAAGTCATCTCCCACTTCTTCCCAGGCAGCGGCGAAGTTAGGCTTTAAAACCTTCTGAATGTGATCAGACACAGTCACCTCCAAATCTTCCAACTGACAGAAAAGCAAGGGAGATTTTCAGCTGCCAGTTACAGAAATGATCCTAATCTTAGAAAGGAAACACAGAAAAAGAGAAACAGCAGCATTTTGCCAAAAAAACTCTGTGATGGGCCACCACAATGAAGATAAACTTGCTAAACTGACTGTAAATATTTATATTTCAATGTAAATTGCTGTGGATGTTCCATCCCTGGAGGGGTTCAAGGCCAGGCTGGATGAGGCTTTGAGCCACCTGGGCTAGTGGGAGGTGTCCCTGCCCATGGCAGGGGGTTGGAACTCAATGATCTTGAAGGTCCCTTCCAGCCCAAACCATGCTGTGATTCTATGAAAAACATCTGCGAGACTTAAAGAAGAGTAGAAAATGGGGCAAAACCCATTCTAGCCCATACTGGGCATCTGGGGAGATTTTCTCAGAATCCTGAAGGAGCCTTTACTTCCTCTAAGCCCAAAAGACAGGCACCTTCCTGAGATCTGACTTGGATTTCAGTGATTGATAATACAAATGCAATAAACAGAAGTGCCAATTCTTGGGGTGGAGAGAAAGATTGGGCCACAGTCCTGAATTAGTGATAAGGGGAAAAAAACCCCAAAAAACCCAGTCCTGGACTTACCACATATTCATCGTCATAGCCATCCTCTTCTGGCACGCCTGTGTTCGGGTCACAGTCTCGAACAGTGAACTTCATTGTGCAACTGAAAGTACAAGCAACTGGGGAGGAGAAGAAAAGCCCGTATTCAGGAAATCAGACTAGTTCTAATCTTCTCTGGTATTAAAGAGATAACCAAGAAATCCACCCCGCTGATGAGCTGAGTCATGTTAAACCAACTGCAAATCCAACAGAGTTTAAGTGTGAACAATGAAAGCAAGAAAGGGAAGTTTTATGCCCAAGAAAATATCTCATTCCTAAATTTCATATTCTCTCACGAGAGGAAAAATTGCATTAGCCAGATATGGAGAGGCCCAAACTACCAATTTTTTTTTTTTCTCCCCCCTACTTGTATTTTCCTTTTACCAATTCTTTTCCTGACTTCTAGCAACAAACATCCATGTTTTCAAAGGTGCTTTCATTGATTCAAGATAATAATTTTCCTGCATTACCTGCACGCTCTCCACTCCTCTTTAACATCCCACTTTTAATCATCCAATACCACTGATCAAAAAGTGTGTATACTATTTTGTAAGAAATATGTATACTATTTTGCAGAAACACAGGTTCTACATAAAAAACAGCATTTGTGACAAAAGGAAAAACTGTACTAGAATCTCAGTATGCACTTGCCAAATCCACCCCCTAAACATTATTATCTGTTCTCCAAAAACTTAATTTGAGGAATTTGTCGTGCAGAACTACTCCCTCCCAGTGGGTACCTGCAGTGGGATCATCCTGGGGAATCTGGACGAGGGTGTAACACATGCCCGGCTGGTTGTAAGCCAGGCTGGGCGCTGGGATGCAACAGATCACGTCATAAGCGTCCGACGGCTCCATCTGCACAGTGACTCTCTCTAACAGCTGATCATTTAACGTGTTTGTGCAATCAAACTGCAGAAGAATAAATCAAAAAAGACTTGAACATAGAAGAAACATTTCTAATCATGAATTTTTCCCCAAATCAGCTACAGTACTCCACAGCATGCATCCTGCATCTTTGATCAAGCCTGCTGTTCTCACTAAACAGCTTTTCTCTCCAATTTTACTAGAATTCTTTAACAGATGGGATCATAACCCCCATCCCTTTTTGATCATTGACTCAAGCAGCACACACCCTCTCAACTCTACCTTGCAACTCCCTCAAGAGAGAGGCTGTCCTCTCCAGGGAACAGTGACAACACCCAGACACCATTAAGGATCAATGCCTATTGTACCCTGGCAAAATCCCGTAACTTCTCTTACCTGGAAAACAATATGATTTGTGAACACGTGTTTAATACAACGAACAAAATACTCTGTTTCTGCTTCTGTGAGCTGCACTGGTTCCGAGGACTTAAATAATGGACCCAAGCTCTTAAACTCTGGAATGGCTGCCAGTTGTTCTGCACAGAGAGGAAAAGAAGGTGATAGACACTTAGTGACATGCTCGTTCATTGCTCCCACCTGACCTGCAGCAATCCTCCCAACGCTTCAAGCGCTGGAGACCCACTGATCTTCTCTCATACCTTGGAATATATCCTGACGTGAAGGTGCAACTTTCTCAGGCTTGGTGGTCACCAGGGCAATCTCTGTGAAGAAAAAAGCAAAGACATTGTGCTGTCAACTACACTATGCAGGAGTTTTAAATGCCATTATATCTCCTCTAAAAATTCCCTAGCCTGTAGTGTTTTACACATTCTGCTGCAAACCACCAGCCTGGCTCCTCACACACACACTGAAATATCTTTTCTGTGAGACAGCGTTGTATTGTAAGGAGAGAAGAGGAAAGATGCTTGAGTAATGATGAAGGAACACCCTTTAGTCCAGAAAGCCAGCAAAAAAGTCTGAATAAGGAGGAGAAGGGGGGAAAAAAAAAATCCCAAACCTTTTCTTGGAAAGTTGTGCAAAGTCAAAACGCAAGAGTTGTACAAGAATGTGTAAGAAAACCAGTGAGGTGACTAGGAGCTTCTGGAATGTACTTTTTTCAAACATCTCTGAACTAACAAATTCTGATGATGTACAAACTCCTCTCTGAGAACAAGACTAGCAAAACGAATAATGACTTTCTTGCCAACTTGTATTCCTTCATAAGAGGCACTGTCTTCCTTTATCTGTGAAGATCAGCCAGGCTTACTTCTGCAAAGCCAGTGACACTGTAACCTGTCTGGCACTCAGCTGAGTCACCTCCTGTCTTGGCCCAACCCTACTAGGACAGCAGCCAGCTTACAGACGTCACGTATCATTATGGCAACCTGAACGCTTACAGCCTTGCCCACAGCTTATTTCAATAAAGCCGAAGTGTTACCTGCTTTCTGTTCAAAGATTGGTGCAGTAGCCAGCGGAACTGTTCTCATATCAAAAGGTTTGTCAGAAGGCTCCAGTGTATACTGGTGCAGGGCTTTCTCCATCCCAGGAACAGAGACGGTCAACCCTGCAAAGTAGAAGCACGGGAAGAAAGTTTCAGTTTGAATAGGGTTCACAAATGAAGAGCGTGAATTTTGGATTGCCAACTGCACCAGAAGCATTAAGGTGCTGGAGTCCAAAACACTTAATCTGTGTCTCAGTTACCTCCTTCATGAGATATAAAGAAGGAAAATTATTTTAAAAACCTCTTCTCTGTTGCCTGTCCATTGGCTCAGGCTGCACAGAAAAACTCTTGTCAGAAATCTCAAGTTTACAGCTAGATAGACACGGCTTGGGCTTTGGCCCAAAAAAAAAAAAAAAAAAAAAAAAACAAAAAAAACGGCAGGGTTCGGCGTTGGCCAAAAAAAAAAAAAAAAAAAAAAAAAAAAAAAAAAAATCGGTAAAAGCACTTTAATTTCATTTCAGTAAACACAAAATACACACTAAGTACTTCAAGATATGGTATAGAATAAAAAAAACTAAAGATGACACAGAACGTTGCCACTCCAGAGGGTCCTGCAGTCTAAACAGTTCACTCCAGAAAAGTCATCTTGCAATTCTGCTCCCATGAACTTTCAACCACTGACCATAAAACATTTTTATAACCAACCCTGGCAACAAGATGTGTCACCTTCATTTATAATGGAGAAAATGGAGCAAAGGTTAAGAAAACTGACCCAAATGAATGAAGAGACAATGACAAAAAAAGCCCCAAAGCTCTTGCTCCATTTCCTAGACAATTCTTCCCCTATTTTGTAAATTTGCCATTCTCAGTTAGGACAAGAACTCCACAGGAAAGCACTAGGGCCAGAAAAAACACCCAGTTCTGGCCTTTCTAGTTGTTCTGACCCAAATTACACAACAGAAAACTGTTCTTACAGCAACAAAGCCCACCCATAATACAGAAGGTGAAATAACATCTATCACAGACCGTTAAAAATATAGGCAGCGTTCAGTGCTATCTGTCTCTGCTGCAGTACATTCAAGTAGAACGTTGCTCTGTCCCGAACTTCATCATCGCTGTCCATCATGCACCTGTTTTGGGGAACAAACATCAATTATAGCAGATGATTTATAAAGAGAGATTCTCTCTCCCTCTTGGCAACTTCCCTCCCTCCCTGCATTTCTCAAGTCACTTCTTGCAGTTGTAATTCACTTGCACCTACACTGAGGTTGTGCTCCACAAATGAAGAACACGACGTTTATGGTACAGAGAATTTAAGGAGGCTGAATATTCTTAACAAGAGACACGAACCTGTGAACTGGGAACACCTGAGATCACTACTCAACCATACACAAAAGCTATTTATGAGCAACATGGAAATATATTTTCTTGCTTCAAGGGATGCAAGAAGATGTACTAAAGCACTGAAGAGTTATTATCAACCAAGGAACGTTCTCAGAACAGATTACTATCAGATGTTTTCCTGACTAATCACATCTTTAATTTGCTTATCTCCAGCAGTTCTATGCTCCCTCCAGCCAGGAAGGAAAGGTGGAAGACAGCCATCTCCAAACTCCTCTACCGGCCAGTGCACGTTCTGACCTGCTCTGGCCTTGCTTCTTCTGTGGGGCCAGAGCACCCAGTGTCACCAACAAGCTCAGCACACGCACACCACAGCCATACCCGCTCACCTCTGCAAAAGCACCAAGATGCTCGGAAGAAGATTCTCATTCTGGGCACCAAACTTTGCTAGTGCACTTACAGCGGCTAGAGAAGAAAACAGGGAGATATCAGAGGCGCTCAAGCTATACGCAAACACATTTTCAGAGTCATGATGCAAAGCCCTGTGTGTACTGTTGTGAAGTTTCAATTACAGGTTTTCACTTCCTCACCATAAACCTTTTAGTGTTTAAAAGATTAAATTATGGAAATAATTTCAAATGGAAATAGTTTTGTGTCAAGGAATAATGGAACAAGATCAGCTTAACAGCCCTGCAACTCTGTTCCGAGAGAACTCTATAAGGTTAGTTCAAGCTCCATGGCTCATTTCAGTTGCTGGCCCCTCTGCCATTAGCTGTAGCTCACACCCTCAGATAAATCTGATTGTCACACACAGGGGTGACATGCATCCAGTGGTGACCAGGGTCAGACTGCATCCAGACACTTTGCAAGGAGCTGAAATCCCTCAGCAATGACTTAGAGCTGCAGGTCCAAACTAATCTAATTCCAGCTCAGCATCGTCTTGAAGAAATTCCACATACAGAAGAGAAAGCTCTATAAGGAAGTACAAGCTTTATGGCCTTGGTGGTTAAAAGAGAATCCATATTTTCATAATTATGAAGTTTCTATACAATGTACGCTCTCCAGGGGATGCTCCTCATACGCTCCCAGGTCACAATGTGACCAAAGGAGCTGTCACCAAAAATCAAACACAACCTGGACCATTTGTGAGCTCATTTTGCCTCTTCTCTCCCAGTAGTACCTCCTCGTTTAACACGGATGAGATCAAGCCGATGCTGATATCCCTCCAAAGCCAAGTTGCAAGTGTAAAAAAGGCTGAACATTCTAAAGGGTTTGTTGTAAAGGCTCTGCTTGAAGGAAGTATCGCCTGCAACATGCTTCTAAGGAGGAATCCTTATCTTGTGGAGGGAAGATTTCCATGTAAAAAGATGAGAGTCTATAGCAATTATGCTCTTCAGGGAAGTAGCAGTGTCCCCTCCTCATGTATTACCTCTTGATTTTTGGGAGACATTCAAGGAAGACACTAGAATCTAATATATTGCTTCTGTTTTGCCAAGTGCTGATGCTAAGATGATATGAGGAGTTTAAACATATTGCAGGATAAAAATCACCTTCACAGCTCACGCACGTAAGAGCTAGCTCTTCATGGCGTCCATGGAGTAACCATTGCCTCCCACCCCCAAACCCAGTCTCAGTCCTGAGATTTTCAGCAGAGCTCAGACATGAAACCATCAAGATTTTGAGCTGAACTTACCAGCCCTCACGGCCTCATTCTCCAGCACCACCCTGTTGAAGATGAAGCGGATGTACTTGGACGGGGATGGAGTCCTCGGCCCCTCTTTCCCCAGCAGATGCAGGATTTTTGTGGCTAGGACAGTATGTTCGCAGTCTTCGATGAACTCGCAGAGGTGAGCCAAGCCTGATTCCTTACTCTCAGGATTCTCCTCGATGATGCTGATTATACAGTCCACAATGGCTCGCTTGTACTCAAAGCCACCCTGCGAAAGGAAAATCAAGGACACTGACCCAGCAGGCAGAGCTCAGACTGCAGTGCTGCTCAGTTTCCCCTCATGCTTCAATTACTTCTTTCCATTGGGAAAACCAGGCATTTGCACATAAAGAGAAAAAAGAAGGCGTGCGGGATGACCTAACAGGGCCTTCCCAGTCCTCTTGACCCCTACACGTACATCACCTGAGCATCTCTTCAGATCAGTTTTTCATGTACCAGCTGTAATTCATAAGCACAGGTCTGACCCACAAGATGAACAAGGTCTTGGTAATCAGCCAGGCCCCATCATTGCGGTGTACCCACTGACATAAGACAGAAGAGACCCTTCATACCATCCACCAGAGCTACCTGCCAATAACTACACAAAGAAAGCTTCAAACATACATCATCCCTGAGCATATTGGAGAGGAAGGTCATCATGACGCTGTGTTTCCGAGGGTATTTCTGGCACAAAGCACTGATAGCCTGTACTACCACTACCTGCAAAACAATGGAGAAGGACGTTAGTCACGTGTGTTTATCTTTCTATGAACAATACAGGCTTCTACCCATCTCAATTTCTCCCCTTGAGAGATGAAATTCTTGTACAAGAAGGGTAAAATCAGGCAGTGGACTCTCACCGTGAGCATGTTAACAACACTGTGCTAGCATGCTGCAAGACCTGGCTCTGCTGGAGGGGCTGTATTTAGGACAGACTACACGAATACAAAGGCCTCTCCTCCCTCCTTCTGCCCAGTGATGAGCCTGACCTTAATCTGACTTAACTAGCTACATTTTGTCATCAAAACTCTTTGCTATTTTCAACTTGTCTACTATTTCCTTTTCTCATAAAAACAAGAACTTAAGACCACTGTACGCTAGCAGACAATGATTTTGTAGAGATGTGTTGTGCTCCTCGAGGCAACTCCATGGTGTAAAAAGGTATGTGAACTACCATCCTTAACCAAGTTATTACCCAAGTTCATAGTGACTACACTTGAAAAATTAGGTAGAAATACACAGTTAACACTATTTCCTAACTTTGTATCAGATTGAAGTGATATAGACTCAATCAGAACAGTTACAATCCCTCTTCTTCTCTGAAGAGGCAAGCAGAAGGCTGTACAATGTTTTGTGGGATACAGCATGGGAGCCAGGAATCCACCAAACGACATTTCTTGGAATGGTGAGAAGAAGCGACACATAAACTGGAAAGCAGAGGAGTACACCTTCTGGTTTTGCTCTATCAGACTGTCACCGAAGGATTAACAAATGGGAAAAAGCTTCACAAAAACAAGAAGGGGAGAAAAACCTGCAGCTGGAAAGAGCAGAGGCCTCCAATGCCACACCTTAAACTCATCTGATATTTCTGACACGAAGGAAGAGATCTGTTTCATGAGCCTGTCTACGCTGCTCTCACTGCCTGTCTTCAGCAGGGTGGTGATGGCCAGGGTAGCGATACTGCGGTTGGAGTCAGTGATGAGGTTTTCCAGGTCCAGGTTGCAGGCAGTGACTGCAGACGGATGCTTCATGGCCACCTGTAAAGAATGCAATTCCAGATTATATGGGAGCAATAACATCCTACAATTCAGAGCTTTTGATGAGACAAGGATTAAAGCCCATATTTTTTTTCAAGCACTGCGCTGTTCCACAAGGATTGCAACTAAACTGACATCATATGACTGCTGGGAGGATGCAATTAAAGCTCAGGTTCTTTTGTTTCAGCATTCCAAATGAACTCTAAGTTACAACTCATGGGTTTGACAGTCAAACTGCTGCTGCTGTGGTGTGCAGCTTTGAAATCAGAACGTTATTTCCTTCACACACATCCTATTCACACTTTTTACAGTATTAAATCTGCAAAACTCTGCTTCCTTACAGCAGAGAGCTCACGAGTTATCAAACTACAGCTTGGTCCAGAAAGGAGCAAACATGAATGCAGAAAGGATTTCTGCCATGCCAGGAGATTTGGTGGAAAAGCCAATTCTCCAGCACGGAGTATTTCCAAATAAAGTAATCACAAAAAGAGTTGTTCTACTTTTGGTAACACACCATTAGGTACTGAAGTCTGTTTTCCTCTAATCCTCAGAGATTTATGCTTGTTTAGAAGGTTTTGGATGCACTCACTTTATTAAGGGTCCGTACAGCTGCATATCTCAAGACAGGTTTAGGAGAACTACAGAAAAGCTGCAGCACTGGAAATGAAAACAAAATAATCAAGAGAAGTAACAACAAAATGTTACAAAGTAGAGACTGTCTAACAAAAACCAGCTCCCAGGTACTGCAACTCTGGGCACCTGTAATGTTTGGGGAGGAGAAGGTGAAAGCCCTCACAACCATACCAGGTGAGGAAAGGGAAATTTTGATATTGAGATGTGCAAATAGTTTGGTCAGAATTCACTGCAGCAGAAAACCAGACACGATCTCTTTCAAAGAATGGGAAGAGAGAGGAAAGTCTAACGTATCCACATTCCACTACACACTGCTAAATTTTCATGCAGCACTGTTCATAATTTATCACTAGCTTCACAAGCAAGTTAAAAATAACCTCCTGTTTTTAATTTTATATCAATAATAGGTGGTTTGTGTAGTCATCTGTGGCACATCTGTGTTATCAAGTTCTCCTCTAGCTTCCCTCCCACCCCAGCTAGAAAAAGGCAAGTATTGCCCCGTGCCACCTCTAGTGCCCATGCACTAAAGCTTTGGATGAAATGGGAAAAAGGGATCAAGCTGCTTCTCATCCAAAAGCCCTCTAAGTTGGGAACAGTCAGAAAATTCAGGTTTGGAGTTCAGTATTTCAGTTATGTCTCTGCCATGGTTTACCACCGTTTTTTTTCAGATGCATCAGTGGTACAAAGGACTCTGTGACCAACCTGAAACAGCAGGTGCCAGCTCCCTGGCCGTGCAGTTCGGGAGATGGATGATGGCAGAAGCAGCTTCATAAATAACCATTTCATGCTTATTCCGCAGACAGCTCTCGATGAAGTCAAACAGCGGACTTTCATGGCTACAAACAGGAGATATTTCACAGTGGGATGCTGAATTATGTACAAACCACTAATAACTGCATTTCTGAGAACTTGACAGAAAGCACAGTCGGTGCTGTGGGTCATGTTTCTCATACCACCCCATTGCTCAATTCATACTCTAAACTTTCTGTTTACTCTTAATCTACTTTATCTATACTATCATTATCTTTACATTATCTTCTTCAAGCTAGAACTGCTGCACTCCAAAAATAAATACTTTATTATTAGGCATGTATCACATACCAGTAACAAAAATTCCCACTTATAAAAGAATTCTATCAGGACGTGAATTTCTCAGCTAACTATCCTCCCTCTGCTAGTATGAGAGATCAGAATAGGAGAGATCCTTTTGTTTACATCCCCACAATATAGGAAAATCCATATTGCATTTGAAACACATCTAACTAGACAAAGTACAAAACCTCTCCAGAGATCATTCTGCAGATTTAATCCTACTCTCAGCTAAGTTTTGGTGGTGTGGTACCACAACAAAAATCCCACCGCCACCATGCAACTGCCATGCATACCACCACTCAGTTCAGTTTAGCGTTCTGCTTCTGCTCGAGTTTTATTTTTAACACTACAGCTCTCTGTCCATGTGTAGATTTCCACAAACTTAAAAAAAAAAAAAAAAGCACATTTCCTAGCTACCGCTTACCTCCAGCTAGAATTAGTTTTTGTAATTCACATACAGCCTCTTGCTTACCCCTCTTCAGATTCCTTCAAGAGTTTGCTCGCAATTCGGATCAGCATGCAGTAGGCAAACTGGGATTTCAGTCCAGATTTAGTGAATTTATTCAGCATCTTGGAAACCGCAAGGCGATCATTTTTTCGAAGGTGATAGAGCAGCCCCAAAGCATGATACTAAGAAATCAGAAATGTGCAGGTATTGAATACACGCTGCAGCTGGAAAAGCCAGATTGTAAGACACACAAGAGGGCTAATAATCAGTTTCCTGGCAGAAATACTTTCTAACCTCAAACCATCTGATTTTCCTGACAAGTTACAAAGATCTGCAGTATTTCCTTCCCCTTCCTGTCCACCATAAGACAGCTTCAACATATTTCTGAAGATCAAAAGAGCCATGAAGTTAGTTTACTCCCTCTTCTCCCCATTAAATGTCAGAACTTCAAAGGTTTCAGCTTATTAAATCATACTGCACAATAACACTTGCATTTCTAGTACACTCAACACCCAGGATATCCCAAGGCCTTTAAATGACAGCTGACCTTACAAAAATTCTCAAAGCATTTCTGCTGAAAGTACAAAGGAACACTCCTAGTTGCTTGCCAAGTTGTTTTGGGGTTTTTTTGCCATAAGATTGATTCACAGGAAGGCTTAAAGAAGCTGCTAACTGGGTAAGAACAAAGCTGATTTCACAGACTTGTTTCTCATCTTTAGTCTGTAACACCGACTGAACAGAGAGAATATTTTCATTTCCACAGCTGTTTGGAATATTTGTGCAAATATTTTGTGAATATGGATATCTTACTGATATTCAGGCTAATCTCTGTGGTCCTGTAGCAACTGGCAAGTTTTCTGAAGGCCAAGAGATGCTGGTGTTCCGGGAGGCAGTGAGATAATTTCTTAAGTTTTTTGAAAACTCAGATTCAAAGCTCTTCTGCAACAACCACTGTGAAACAGTCAGTGGCATCCCAGCTATCAGAAGGTTCACAAGGAAAGGGCAGAGGATGCACTAAAGAGCTAATTCTTAAGAATCTTGCACTGGGATCATGGAGAAACTCAGGATTTTTTGGAACAGTTGAGTTGTTTCCCTCAAGTCACAATTCTTTTTTTTTTTTTTAAATGGGAAAAAGGAAAGCCAATTACTTTTTCTAAGGTTATCATAAGAACTTACAGAATATTATTAAAACCCCGCAGTGGGTTTCGAGATTCCTGGGACAACCACCCTCAAACATACCTGCACCATGACATTGTCACTAGAAGCTGCTTCTTGAGCTTCGTTGATCCACCGTTTGACTACATCGTAACTGATCTTCATCATGTGCTGGAAAAAGACACAAGTTGAGAGTGCAGCAAACCAACATTAGAAGCACAGTGAAGTACCAGGAGCTTTGTTTTCAGTCTTTAAGTTTAAAGACTTGGAGACAATCTAAAGCTTTGTTGCATACGACAGGTAACAAAGAATAACTCCCAAATACATGGGTGGAATGGATGCGCTTGTTTCAGTAAAGAGAAAAGTAACTCAGAGCTTTTCTGTTCAAAGAGGACAGAAGACGATACTAGGACAATTCACCTGCCTACTGTTAGTCCAGCAGGAAGATTTCAGTTGTCAGGATTACTACAGTCCTAACACAGGCTCCGCTCTGTCTCATCAGCTGGACCTCTCACCTCCTGCTCTGCCTTCTTGATTTACCTCTTTATCCTATGCACCTATAAACCACTGGTTTTCTTACATCTCAGTCTCAGACTACCATGGTTCTCTTCTTTCAGAAAAAAATTAACCTAACGAGATCTGTTCCAGCCTTTTCTCCTCAACAAGGGAGAGAAAAACAGGGAACTTCCTCATCTTGCTCTCCTACTACATATTAGCAAAAACAGTCCTGACTTGCAGTCCTGGGCAGCAATTTAATGGATTTGTTTTTTTGCAGAACAGACTGCTTTTATTGTCTGCTATAGAATCATGGGCTCTTTTGCAGTCATCAGTGTTAGTTCTTCCACAGCACAGAACATGTTTTTTCTTCTTACTCTCAGCAAACTGATAAGCACATTCATGGTCAATCAGTGTGCTTGACTTTTCAAAACCGACAAGGCCCCTCCTGAGAGAAATCAACGTTTTACGTTAACTGCTTAGAGAGATGACTGAGCACTTTGAACTTAAAATTATTACAAGTGATGTACTCTAAAGCAAGAGAACAAGGAGTTTGAGAAGACAAAATCTGGTGACAAAGCAAACTCCATTGCTACTAGTTTTTGTTTATTTTCCAGTGAGGAGATGAAGAGTCATATCAAAGGAAAAGAAGATGAAGAAATAACAAAACAAAGGGCAGGCAAAGCTACATGTAGAGCAGACTAACCTTCCCAGCTGGAAAACAGAGATTTACAATGATCTACTGCTTTACTTACTAAGGAAGACACCAGTGCAGAACTAGACACGCTGGGGACTTTGTCCACTATGGCTTGCTTCATGTATCTCTCAATGGCTTGTAACATCGTACCCTAGGAAAGGGAAAAAATAAAAATTAAAATGGTTTGGTGGCAGAGCGTAAAAGTAATATAAGGAAAAAAAAAAAAAGGACAGCATAATCAAAAGGCCCTCAACAAAAATTCTGTACTAATTCTGAAAACGCCTAATTCCACAAGGGAGACATGAGTATCATAGAATCAGAGAATGGTTTGGCTTCAAAGAGACGTTAAAGATCATCCAGTTCCAACCCC
>NW_010125550.1:1636-1842 GCF_000699245.1 Pterocles gutturalis | reverse complement strand
AGAGGATGTGATTTCATCTGGGCAGAGCAACTGCACGACCGCACCGTCAGGGTGAGTCAACCGTGCTCGCAGGAGACCGGAATCACGCGCAAAGTCTCCCTGCAGCCTCCTTGCCATGGTCTCACCCAAAAAAACCCCCGTGTTCACAACGGCTCACTGCCACAGTGATGGAGAACCCGCTGTCCACGGGTGCTGGCAGGGGGCAC
>NW_010125550.1:878-1198 GCF_000699245.1 Pterocles gutturalis | reverse complement strand
TCACCCACCCCTCAGCCCAGGGTCCTGCCTGGCAGCTACGGGGTCACCCTGTCCCCACCTCCCAGCCTTGGAATGATGCTTCCCCTTTGCTTTTCTTATATTCAAAGGCCTAATGCAAACTGCTCTGTCTGGGGCCCTACGGATGATTTTTTGTCAGCTTTTCCTGCTTCTTTCTCCAGCAACTGGTCCCAGCTCAGAGCATGCCCAGCAGTTTGCAGAGCTTTTGTTAAAACTGCTTTCTTGCCCACCCTGCACCCCACACAGCTGACACCAGCCAGAGCTGATGGCTGCGAGTTAAACCCTCCTAAAGGCTGGGCAGG
>NW_010125550.1:0-840 GCF_000699245.1 Pterocles gutturalis | reverse complement strand
GGACACAAACTGAGCAAGATTAAAAGAGCGAAACACCCCACGCCATGTCACCCTGCCTCCAGCTTTCGCTTCCCTTTGCTAAGCAGCCCAGATGCTCCACGCTGCTTTCCAGCCCCTTGGCTGCAATGCTGGATGCAAGATCTGCTGCACACCCGCCTTCTCTGCCGCAGCCCCGCTCTGGTTCCATTTGCCCCATGAGTGCCCCAGCCCAGGACATCCTCACTGCCACTGGCTGGCGGGAGCCCAAGCAACGACACTACCGTGGTCCCTGTGTCCCCTCTAATGTCACCTGTGCTGTCCCCTTGCAGGGTACCTGCGCAAGGTGTTGAGGAACCACACCGTCCACACCTGTGACGGGGAGCAGCTCCTCATCATCTGCCCCCACAAGACCACCATCAGCATCCTCGGTGCCTTCTACGGGCGCTGCGTGCCCAGCCCCAACCTCTGCCCCAGCCCTGGCAACGCTTCCCAGGAGAGCACCGAGTGCACGTCCGCCACTGCACACCTGGTAAGGGCAGGGGTCTTGAGTGACGGGGCTGCTCCTCCTCTTCCCCAGTCACCGGGCTGGGTGGCTGCAGCCAGCGCAGCCTCCCCGTGCCCCACTGGCAATGGGATTCACCCTCGGGGTCCTTTTCGTTATTGGGAGGCAGGGGTGGACGAGACCTTCTGTGGTTGGTCCCAGGGTGGGGCCTGGCCGAGGCTCTGCTGTGTCCTGGACGCATGGTGGGGGCCAGCAGGAGGGTCCCTCGATGGGGACAGGGTCCTTGCCAGGGCTGGGGCAAAACCGCAGCGAACGCAGCTGCCTGCGGGGAAGGGGAAGCGGAGCTGAGGGGCCAGCTC
>NW_010125549.1:625-1935 GCF_000699245.1 Pterocles gutturalis | reverse complement strand
CCGGCCCCGCTCGCCCAGGTGCTCTCACCCCCGGCGGGTTTTCCGCAGCAACGTCCTCAGAGAGCTTTGTTTCGTGGGGGCTGATTTTTTTTCCTTTTCTCGGCCTCGGTTTTGACCCGTTTACATGTCGTGGGGATATTGACTGTACATCATATCTATTGATCAAGGGGGTAACGTACGTTATCATACTTTGAAGTAAGAGTGAAGTAAATTAATGAACTGCTTTCTTTCTCTGAAGGCTGACGGTTACCATAAATGTCGCGTTTCTTTCCGCGAGCTGCTCTGAATGATTTTAGCCTGTTGAGAAGGCGTGACAGGCCAGCCCAGAAGGAGGAAGGGGTGGGGGAAGGAGGGAACTCCGTTTAACAAATAAAAAAGAATTAACTTCATTGCTTTGGTCTCCTGCTATAATGATATTCATTTTACAGACCTAATGCACGCTTGTTTAAATTTCGGGTTTAATTTAATCAATACTATCACCCGCGAAGAGGGGAAGAACATTTCCCGGAGATACTCCCTTGTATGAATGCTTATTAACTTTTTATCTCTGCTTCTTTTATCTGGTGGAGGTGGGGAGTAACTATTAAGACATAAATCAGAAAGCGTAAGAGCAAAACAAGCGTCGTGAGCATTATATTTTAGAGGAACAGAAAATCGCATTTTGTGGTGTGCCAGGTTAGGTAAAAAGATCGACAAGCATTCCTTTCAGCCCCAGAAAGTCTGAGAGACTTTGCCATCCATCGGGGAAGGCGAAGGAGTTAGTGATATATCTTTTTTAGGAGAGCCTCGCCGGGTGGGTCTTTCGCGTCTGTATTTTGTCTGCACTTGTCTGCCTAGAGGAAATTTGTCCTCTCTTGATCTTTTTCGTGTTCGTTTGTTCCGATGCTTGCCCTTGGTCTTTTGAATTGGGGCCGAAAGTCCTTAATTTTCAGCGTGCTTTTCCTTTAAAGGCACCGTGTTGGAAATTATGAAAACCGCGTTGTAAAAAATAGTCGTGGGAGTCTTCACAAGGACAGAGAGGGAGGAAAAAAGGCAAATGCATCAGAATCGAGTAGAAATCACAAAACTTCTGTCAGTGGCATCTTCCTGCTACTTTGATATTTTCCCTGAAACTGGAAGAGCAGCAGCTTCTGAACTTTGAGAGCGGTGAGCTGATCTTCTCTGAATTCACCACGGAAATATATGTAACATTCCCCCTTTGTATATATCGCCTGCTGGGCAAAGGATTTAAGGAAGCTTACAATTTTGTTTGCATTTGCGTTATTGACCACTGCACTTAAGGGTGCAGTACATCAACATAATATGCAGGT
>NW_010125549.1:0-604 GCF_000699245.1 Pterocles gutturalis | reverse complement strand
GGAAACCAGCAAAGAGAGGTTTTCCAGAAATTAATTAAAACTTTTTTTTTTTTTCCATTTGAAGTTTAATGTACGGGAGTAGATAAATGTTGGTGCTGTTTCTTGAAAACCTGTGGGATCCACTCTCAATAAAGCTAAAATCTATTAGCATTCTGTATGCATCTGCAGCATAAATTTCATTTGAATTTCAAATTTAATAAACCAGGAGGTTTTTAATCATCCCTGGTTTTATTTGTTTGATATTAACATGCTTATTGACCGGGTCTGTTGACCAGTTTGATCATTACAGGACAGCAAAAAGTTAATTAAAACGACCACAGCTCCTTAATCATATCATCTGTCTCATCCATGTCGCTCCCTTTATTACAGGCTATGATGGATAGTCTCCCAGATTAATTTCTCTGTTTCTTCGATTTGGACAACAGCTTTTGGGACCTAATTTACATCCTGGTAACAACTTGCTCAAGTCTACCTAACGTCTTGTGTCTATAATGTACATTAGCAATCTCGGAACTTTAGCCACAGCGATAGCTGTCGCTAACCTTTCCAGGGGCGGGGGGGATTTTCCTCGGAGAAAACCCTGGCCCTCCGCCCTACGGGCAGA
>NW_010125548.1:38298-39561 GCF_000699245.1 Pterocles gutturalis | reverse complement strand
AGCTGCCTCCCTCTGCCTTCGCCCTCCTCCTCCTCCCTGCCTCTCTCGCTCCCTCTTTCTCTCTCCTCCCCCCTTCCTCCCCCTTTCCATAACTCAAAAGCTTGTCAGGCTGGTTCCAGACTGCTGGCGCCAGGCTTCACTCCAGGAAAAAAATAAAGCAAAAGAGAAAGGCATGCAAGGCAAAACAGCCCCGCCACATGAACACACATCAAACCAGCCCTTTATCTCCCCGGAATGTTCTCCCCGCTGCACAGCTCCCTTCCCCGGCCGACACATGCCTGCTCCCCATCCCCGGAACCCTCGTGCAGCCCTGCCAGGCTGCGAGCGCACACGCCCCGGCACAGAAAAGCGAAGGCGCAAATACCAGATCTATTATTTATCAGCGTATCAATTATTTAGAGCCCCGGTGCAGGGAAAGGGGTAGGGAGAAGAGGCTGTGGTGAAGGCGGCTTTTAGCCCGGCAATTCAGGCGAGGGGCTCCTGCCCTGACCCACCTCCCCACTGCCCCCGGCTCCTGCCCACCCTGGGGAGGTGTTGGGGTGTCTCCGATACCATCACTGGCATCCTACCATCACTGGCATCCCACCCCACTGATATGGGGTTGTTGAGCCCTGACCCTTCCTGCCTTCAATGGAGCCAGGGCTTCCCCCTGCAATGAGCCCCAAAATCCAGCTCCAGCAGCATCCCGGTCCCGGAGGCATCGGATCTGGTGCCCAAGCAATGGCTGCACCAGCCCACATGCCGGGTGGCCACCCCAGGGTGAAGGGTCTCTCATGTGGGGACCCAGCACCCTGTTTCCTCGCCCAAGGAAACACCCAGCCCCCAATAACATGAATTTTGGCTCAATATGCACTTTCTCAGGCACTTCCAACAGCGCTCTCCCCATTCAGTGACGCGTGCCTCCATCCCGCCTCTCCACGCAGCCTGGAGGATGCCCCACACCACCCAGCTCCACCCCAGACCTCAGTGGTGGCCGGTGTGGGGCTGGTGCAGCCCCAGGTTACCCCATGTCCAGCCAGCCCCAATGGAGGTGTGTTGGTGCAGGGCAGGAGGAGGAAGGTGTCCAAGGCTCTGCACATTGTGGAGGTTTTAGGTCCACAATGGCCCCAAAAAGTCAAAACCAATATCCCAAACCCAAGACGCAGCCCAGGCTGCAGGGGGAAGACTACACCACACTACACAGCCCCTTCCAGCTCTGTTTTCTCTTGGATTTTGGAGCAAACCCCAGCCCACTGTCTCTGTGTTGGGTCCCAGTCACCAGGC
>NW_010125548.1:37911-38238 GCF_000699245.1 Pterocles gutturalis | reverse complement strand
ATGGCTACTGCAGCCTCCCCGCGAGGTAGCCGCCTTTCCGCAGCAGATCGCACTGAAGTAGCTACAGTGGGAACGTGTGATGAGGTGGGTGTGCTAAGAAGATTTTTTTTTTGGCAGACTTGGGGATGACTTTATTGCTCACAAGTTCTCGAGTCATGGCTGAGTAACACACTCATTGCATGTCTGCAACACACACACAAAAAAAAATCCCTTACCCCAGCACAAAATAAATAGCCTGGACAAAGCGTGTTTGCTTTGCTCCCTGTCCCCGCTCCAGCTTTGCACGGCCGGGGGCCGCGAG
Source organism: Pterocles gutturalis (assembly GCF_000699245.1). Lineage (NCBI taxonomy): Eukaryota > Metazoa > Chordata > Aves > Pterocliformes > Pteroclidae > Pterocles > Pterocles gutturalis. Next base: position 37,937 of record NW_010125548.1, on the reverse strand, counting down.
GCTCCCACATGGGCTGCAGGCAGCCG
>NW_010125548.1:31862-37813 GCF_000699245.1 Pterocles gutturalis | reverse complement strand
GTGGGTCCCCTTCCCAGCCAATGGGTTGGGTACCTGAGGCAGTGCAGCATCATCTGCTTCGATGTCATCTCTGGGAAACTACTTTAATTTGTGTGGCTGAATTAGGTCCGCCGAGCCCAGACTTTTGCACCCGAAGGTGCCACCTCAGCCTGCCGCAGCCCCAAGTATTTTCTAAGGGCCAAAGCTCTGCCCCGCAGCACCATGTCCCCAGACAAACAGTGTGAAGGCTCCTGGGCGGGACCAGGTGAGACCCCCAGATGCACCATAGAGGATAAATTTCTGCAATGTAGCTGCTGGTTTGGATGCTGTTTCTGGGCATCAAGAGGGTGCAGAGAGCTGCACTGTCTTAAGGACAGAAGCGTCCCCCACCTCCGGTGCCTTCAACTCCAAGAAACCAAGAGCTGCTCTTAAAAAGCAACTGCACTATTTCTAACCTGGAAAGAAAACTACTGTCCTCGACGTTGTGGCTGATCAAATCCCTGCGGCATCTCAGAATGATTAAAAGTTATTAACTACCCACCTAAGCCCTCGGGGGCAAAGGAAGAGCCCTCCTCTTTCCCAGGTGGGGAAACCAAGACGAAGAAGAACAAAGTGACTTCCCCAAGGGAAGTGTTGCAGGAGAGCCGGGAGCAGACCCCAGGACTTGAGGTTTCTGCTGTTCCACCTCCAAGTCCTCGCATCCACCCTGAGCTGCCCCTGGTGAGCCCCAGCCCTCCCATGGACCCCACAGGCTTCCGAATGTCCCTCCACCAGGAAGAGAAAGTCAAGGGCGTGAAGCCTCCAGACGCTGGCTTTTGGGTGCCCGCATCTTCACAAGCTCCACTCCAGCCCCAAAGCAAGACATCAACTGGCACAGAAAAATCTTTCCTTTGAGCAGAGAAAGAGTAGGAGCTGCTTTCTGCCATTTACTGTCCCAGTGCTCCCATACCAGAGGCTAAGGACAGATGAGAAGCAGTTGGAAGAAGGGGGAACAGCTGAAATGATAAATTCCATTCCATTGTAATGGGTTCAGAAGGGGTGTTTCTGTAAATTTTCTACTACATTTTCCTTTTCTTTGTTTTTAAAAAACAACATTCCAGAAAAAACAGTCCTTACATTTGCTGTTCCTCCTCCTGAAAGAGCATATCTTGGGGAAGCAAACAGGGCAGCACCAAAGATTAAGGGGGAAAAGCAGGAGGACAGGAGGAACCCTTCATTTGGAAAGGTCACAGGCAGTTTTGCGAAGAAGAGAAAAATCCCATTATGTTGAGAATTTTTCACGAAAACTTTGCGTGAGTTTGTTTTTTAAAGGCTGGTGTTTTTTTTCCAGCTAAAAATAAAACTCCACATGCAAAATAAAAAACAAAAGAAAAAGTCAGCCATCCCAGGGCACAGCCCAGAAAGCTTGAAAGGACAGCAGCAACCCTGGGACACCATGTGCTGCTTCTCGACAGGCGGCCCTGAGTGTGGTGACACCGCTGGCTCTCGCTGCGTGCTGGGGAAGGTTGGAAGGACGTGATCTGCCCCACGCCGCCTTTAACCAAACCCGGGGAGCTGGGCTGGCAGCGCACTGCAGTGGATCTGCAGAGCCGATCATTGCCGGATCGGGGCTGCTTCCTTCCAGCCGGCTCCTGGCCCACAGGGATGCAGATGCCCAAGAGCATCCCTGGTCCATGTGGCTGCTCAGTGGCTCCTGGTCAAGCTCCCGAGCTGCAGCAACGAGTGCATTTGCTACAAACCCCAACTGGCACCTCTGGGAGCTAGTCCTGCCCTACCCATTCCCCCAGCCCATCCCGAGGGAAAAGCGAGAAGCATCAACGCCGTTGGGGCAGAGCACGCGTGGGTGCCTCGGCCGGTCCCAGCTGTATCCTTTTCCCATTTCCCTTCCCTGCGTGCAGCCGGGCTCCCCGCCCTGCTGAGGTCAGCTCCGGCTATTCTCTCCTGCGTTTCCCCTGCTCCTGCCATGCACTTCCCGTCTCCCTTTGATATTTCACCTTCACTGCGTCATTCCCCATGGGCCGTTTTGGGGCTCGGGTTCATGTGGACGTGCTGTTCCCCGGTGCTGTTAGAGAGCCGAGCCAGGGCTGAGCCTCGCCGTCGGGGACTGCTTGTGCCGAGGAGCACACGAAATAGAATAGAATCATAGAACTGAATCATTAAGGTTGGAAAAGATCTCAAGGATCATCAAGTCCAATCGTCAACCCAACACCACCTAACCCACTGAACCATGTCCCGGAGCACCACATCTGCACGTTTCCTGCACGTCTCCAGGGATGGTGACTCCACCACTTCCCTGGAAATAACCCGGCTCTACAGGTGAGCGTTCAGCTGAACACACATGAGCCCAAAAGCTGAGCTTGCACCAACAGCCTCCAGCAGCATGAGACTAAGAGGGAGAAATGCCATGAAAAATAATGAGGAGCTGGGGGGAAAGAAAGGCTGGGCAAAACAGGGAACACTTCCAGCAGACAGAGATGGCAAAATCCAGTGGTCTGCTCATAGTGCTGGGCTTAAGCAAAGCTGCGCTGGACCTAGACCTGGCCCGGGTTGGGCAGAGGAACCATCTCGTGTTGGGCACCCACCGCTCCAGCACTAAACCAAGGAAAAACCCCAACACGTGGTGTGGGGGCAGATTTCTCCGGGGTGTTACAGATGGGACACCCCAGCACCCGCTCAGCTGACGTGGGGAGCAACAATCTGCTGCAGCATGAGCAAAATCCCCAGCGGGGTTTGGGAGCGAGCAGCTTCCTCATGCTCCCAGAAAGCCCCCGGGAATGAAATGCCAAAGAGAGCAGCTGGGCTCCTCCCCAGGCGCCGCGCCTGCCGCGCTCACACGCGCCCTGTTTTGGCCAACTGTCTCTTCCACCGAGGAGCCACGACGTTGAACAAAAACCGTCCCCGCTGGCCTCCAGCACTGCCTGCGCCCCGCATGGCACCGGGCCAAACCCCTTAATAAAAGAAGACTGAAACGAGAGCACGCGTTAACTCCGTGGTGGATTTCCCTGGATGGACCCCGGCAAGGAGCATCGCTGGCCCCACCATGGCAGAGCCCAGCCCGGCAGCGCCGGTGGCACATGGCACTCAACCATCAGGGCAGCCACGGCGATGGAGTCACTTGGAGCTGCCCAGACCTGTCGTGTCCCCAGGACACCACTACAGCTCTTCATCACCGACAGCCGTCTGCCGGCGACCTCCAGAGCACGGGCTGCAGCCCAGCCATGTCAGCGCGATGAGACGCCGCACGTGGGGCTGCTCCCTGCGGGTTTGGGGGGGGTGTGGGGGGACTCTTGTGACATGAGAGCCTAGGAGAGGAGCCTGACGGGGCCAGGTTATAGATTCTCACCCGTTTCGATGGCGACTGCTGACAAATGCTCATGAGTAGGTTTCTTTGGAGGAGCACAAGCTTATTGAGAGGAGAGAGCCGAGGGACAGGCTGCACCCCTCCTCCCTGTGCTCCCCTGCCCCACTGCTCCTTCCAGCAGAGGCTCGGCCAGCCCAGGTCCCATCCTGCTCTGCAGGTGGTTCCCAACAAAGAGCAGTGCTGCGGGGGTACGGGTGAGACTTGGAGCACCTGCTTTGCCAAATGGCTTTAGAGCTTCCCCATCCCTCAGACTGCGTCACCTCTGCCCCTGCCTGGGGAGGGACCAGTATGTCCCCAGCTCTCCCCTCCTACAGCCTTTCCAAGCTCGGACACAGTCATGGGTGTGCTCCCAAACCATCACAGACAGAGCTCATCGCATGAAGTCTCTGTCGGATAACATCTGTAGGGGAAAAAACCCTCAGTGCCCGCTCCACCCTTCTTTCATGGATGCCCAGGACAGAGTCGATGCCTTCAACTGGCACAATCATTTGGGGGTCCTTCAGGAGCAAGGAGGGGGCTGAGAGATGAGGGATGTAAAAAAAAAAAAAAAGAAAAAAAAATAGCGGCAATGGCTTGTGGACTTGGCAGCCCCGTAACCCACTCCTAGCTCTGGATGGTGACGGTCTCCCAGCCCATCGCAAGAGGCAGCAGGGAACAGGCACCATTTTGTGTTTTCAGGTTCAAAAAATAGTCTGTTCGAGTGAGTCACAGGGATTTTGGTCCCTCTCCTGGAGGCCTTACATCCATTAATTCTTCCTTTTTTTTTTTGTAATTTTTGGTAACCTGGAATATTAGTCAGCTGGACTGAATCTGCAGGTTTTACTCACCACCTCCAAAGGAAAATACAACCAAGAAATACACCCAAAGAGCATGGCCAACCCTGAGCATCCAGAGCTCCTAAAGATTTTGAGACCCTGGAAAAATCAGGGATCAACCTTGAAAATAATGAGATTTGCAAGGAAAAAAAAAAAAAAAAGAAAGAAGGGAGACCAGTTGGCTTGCTTTTATTTCCCTGCTGGCTTTGGAGCCTTTAGGCTGCTCTGACATCAGGGTGCTGAGCTCATCTCTGCAACCATGAGGTAAGAAACCCTTAAACCAGCCACAGCCCTGCTAGCACTCTCCAGTCACATAACTTCAAAAAAAAGAAGGAAAGAAGGACATGCTGGCAGCCGAGGGAAATCTCAAGAGATTTGGAGGACCTCTCATAGGACCAAGAGGAGCATCAGTGGGCAACGCGGAGCACGCGGCACCCTCCAAAGCCCGGGGGGGTCATGGAGAGCTGGGGAAGGGGTTTGGGGAGCAGGGCTGCAAACATCACCGAGTGCCGGCGTGGCCGTGGCGTGTGGCTGGCTCGCCCTTGGCAATCAAGGACGGTCCCAGGAAAGTGAAAGGACTTCCAGCACATCTCAGCAATTTCTCTCCGCTCCCAAAGGAAGCGTGTTTATTGGAAGCCATTTTCTGCATAAATAGCCCTTTCCTGCCATTTCCCACAAACTCAGACTAAAATAATTTTCTAGGCTTGAGGACACCAACCCACAGCTTCCTAGATGAATGCACACAGCTCAACCGTGAGCAAGAGACCAAAGACATCCCCAAAATCCTGCCCAGAGCCCACTCAGCTCTCCCAAAGCAGACATTTTACACTCCCTCCCCAGCAGTACCAACTTGTACCAACTTCCAACTGCTTTGATGCGTTACTCCTTCCCTGTCCTTTCCTTTGGGGGTCTCAAAGCCCTCTGCAACTTCAGGTCTGTTCACCTCCAACATGCACCCCAGAAGGAAGCATGACCCCAAATCACTACCCAACGCACAACGAGCGAGGAGCAGCTCGCTCAAAGACCCAGGCAGCGCATGCTGGCAGATAAACTGGTGTTCAGCCCCCGAGGGACTGGTGTGCCAGGGGAACAGCAGAGATGGAGACGGTCAAGTGGCAGGGCTCTCCCACCCCACACCCGTGTAGGACCAGTATCTGCTCCAGAGCAGGGAGCTGGTGATGGGGACGGATCCCTGTTCCCACCAGAAGGACATGGAGGTCCTTCCCCGTGCAGCAGTGCTTTGGGGAGAGATGTGGTGCTGCAGAGCCAGCACTGCCCAAGGCAAAGACTGAAATGGGGTCCCTCCTCCAGCCTCCCCAGTTCTGCAGCCCAGCACAGGGTCCCATCAGCCAGCAGATGGCTGGAGCGGTCGCTGCCCACACTGCTGCAGGCTCTGTCACCCAGGGTGGGATTGGGCTGGGCCAGGCTGAGCCCGCACAGCGCGGTCCCCAGCCCGCATCCAGCAGTCTCAGCAACAAAACCACGTGAAGACCACAGCCATGGTGGTGAAAACCACCGTCCGTGCGGTCTGACCCTCCCCAGCAGAGCCCTTGCCCTGTCCCCCAAGGCCAAGCAGCCCATGGACGTCACACACCGAGCTGCTGTCCTCGAGTTCGGGGCAGGGAGCAGAAGAGCAGGATTTCGAAATGTCTCTGAAGCTGCGAGGGGCTGAAGGCAGTGGGACTGCAGCGCTCTGGAGCTGGAAATGGGCAGGACACGGTTAACGCCTGGTTCTTGTGCGGGATCAGGAGGAACTTGGCTTCGTATTTCAGTGTGGGATGTTGCAAGAGGACGAG
>NW_010125548.1:31489-31826 GCF_000699245.1 Pterocles gutturalis | reverse complement strand
CCCCCCCCAGCTTGGTCACAGCCGCGGGGAGGAAACCACGACGTGCCCCAGCTCCACAGACCCTCCTTCCCGGCACAGAGGTGACGGTGCCACCACCAGGGAGTCACCAGGACCGTACCAGCTCCGTGGAGATGCCGGCGATTCAATAAACCGCAGCCGAGCGCTGGGGGGCTGCCGGCGAAAGGGCCCCACGCGTGGCGTGGAGCGGGGGGGCTCGCAGCGCCCGGCTCCCCCGGCTCTGGGAAGCAAATACAAAGGCTGGGCTCCCCCAGCCCTGGCTGATGCTCGACCTCTCCGTTGTCCTCGCTGCACGCCTGTCCCAGTTCCAGCCGCCGGC
>NW_010125548.1:11617-31161 GCF_000699245.1 Pterocles gutturalis | reverse complement strand
GGCAAAGCTGGCTGCCAGCGGGCAAAGCGCCTTGCTGGGACCAAGGCCATGGGTGAGGGGGTGGGGGGGCTCCAAAGGGGGCTGACACCACAGCCCTCCTTCTCCTCCCCACCCCACGCTGACCCCAGCCACCACCGAAGGGCCAGGAGTCAGGAATTTGGCTCTGCCCCACCACCGAGCGCCTGCAAAGGGCTGGACGCCCCGGGTCAGCCTGGCTCCAGCACCACGGAACCTCACTGGAGGGTGTTTGGGGAACTAAACCAGGGCTGGGCTGAGCTAAAACATCCCATGTCAGCGCTACACCCAGGGGGAGCACGGCCGGGCTCTGCTGAGCCATGAGAACCAGCCCCGGGAAGAGACCTGAGCTCCAGCAGCTCTGATGGAGATACTGGGAGGGCTTCACTCCCACCTCTGCTGCCTTCAGCTGAGTGAGACCAGGGTTAGGGCTGGCTCCAGCTCCAAAACAGAGTAAATAATGCAAAAGCCTCTTTCTGACCAGCGCTGAGGAGCACCCGTGAGATTGCATCTTACTGGCTCGGTAACAGAAAACGGTTGAGAGGTTGCACGTTGCTCCTCACGCCAGTTGGCATTTGGAAAACAGAAGCTGGTGAAACCAAAAAAGCCGTGGCAAGCGGGTCCTCCTCACCAAGGGGTGGGTGGCTGTGCCGCCAATCCCCAGTTCTCATGGCAAAAGAGTTTTGGCTGTTTTCCAACTGGATCAGAAAACAGCCACATGTGACCTTGACCAGCCACAAAGTCCTGAGCCAGCTGAGATGGACAATAATGCAGATCCCTGGTGACCAAGAGCAGAAATCTACAGAGACTCACAGAAGAATAGGTTGGTCATTTGGAACAAAAAGGAAATTCGAAGAAAACTAAATGTTTTTGTGGACAGATATTCCACAGCAGAGCCTGACAAACTGCAGTACTGTTGTGCGAATTGGAGGAGAAGGAAGACTTGGTACGACTGACAAGCAAACCAGGAGAAGAACAAGCTGTATCCTGAACGGTGCTGAGCACACACTCCCCACCTGCAACTCCTGCCTGCGCATGCTGGAGCTCAGGGCAGGGAGATCTTGTTGGGCTGGACAAAATCTCAAAGAGGTGTTACGGTGGCCTTGGCTGCTCTGCCCACGCCCTGTCTTCCTGCACCAAAGACGGGCCCTTTCCTCAAGGCAGCTCAGATGAAGTCCATGATCCAAACACCCCCAAAAGGTCCTGGAGCCAACCTTCCTCTTCCAGCGTACCGTGCTTCCCTCTGCCCATCAGAATAATGCACAGGACAGGACACTCCTAGCAGGCATTCCCCAGCTGGTTCGTACAGCTCAGAAATGTAAAGCAAGGCTCGCTACATCATCTGCGGTTTATTTAAGGCACTAAAGGAGAGGCTGGGTTGCGAGGAATACTCTGCATGCAGCGTGCACCCAACATATTTCGCTTATTGGCATGATTTGGCACCTCCAAAAATTCCCACTGCAGCATCTGATCCCAAACTTGGAAAAACCAACAGGAGGGTTCCCATGGCGCCTGCACCGGCGCCTGTGCTCGGCAGGGCTTTGCAGGCACACACAGCTTGCTCCGCTTGAGCAGATCAAAGCCGTGCAAGCCCAATGTAATAAGTGCTGCTGAACAGCAAGATACGTTAACTCGGGCTTGGCACTACGTGGCCACGGTCACAGGGCTCGCAGACCCAGCCCGAGCTCCCACCTGCCTCCGATCCACCTTGTAGATGAACCTGGGGCCCCCCGAGACTGAAAGCCAGTGTGTAGGAATAGAGCTTTCCACCTCTTTTTGGTTAAATTGCTCTGCAGCTTGCAGAGCTCCACCAAGGACAATTATTTCCAGCATGTGCCGTGCATGAATGCTGCGAGCAAGACAGAGCTGGAGTTTCATCACAGCCCGGCTTTGTGTGCAGAGTGAAGAAGGAGGAAAAAAAAAAAATAGAGGGGGGGAGGAAAAAAAAAATGGAACTTGGAACTGGAGGCCCCCCTGGCCTCACCCTGATCCTGAGGAGGCTCCGGTCTGCTCTTGCTCAACCCGACACCGAGAATGAGGAAGCGGAGGAGACAGGCGGGGGAGGCGGAGGAACGGTCAAGCTGAAGACAAACAGCCTCAGAGCTGGGCAGCTCGGAAAGCTTGGCGAGCGAGAGGGCAGGGAGCAGAGAGCGGGCTGTGTCCTGCGCCGGAGCCCCCTCCCCATCCCCATCCCAGCTGGGGGGCTCCATGGCCCTCACCTCAGAGGATGCTCGGGGTTTTGATGACCTGAGTCCAGGTCTTAAAGGAGATGGTCTCCAGCACGGAGCTCTGCAGAGCCTCGCTGCGTTTCCAGCCCATGTCCTATGTGCCCAGGCTGCAGCTGCGCCACGCTGCCCGGGTGCCTCCAGGTGCACAGGGACAGAGCTGAGCCATTCCGGCCGCAGCCAGCCAGCTCTCCCCCTCGCTCGATCAGAGCTGCTTTCGGCACAGGCAGCAGCTCAGAGCTCGCCTCCGCGCTCTGCAATGCCAGGAACCGCAGCACCGTGCTCGCTGCACATGGGAGTTCGCATCAAAAATTAAACCCCAGCCAGGTGCAAGATGTTCCAGGCGGCTCCACATGCCGGGCGCTGGTCCTCTCCCATCTCATCATCCCAATGCCCTGCAACACGCCGCTCCACGAAACACACGTCTTACCTCCTCTCGTCCCGTGCAGCGATGCCTGCTGTCACCTTCCCCATCCTGCTGTCCCCATCCGTGCTTTTGGGCTGTTCTCTCTTCCTCATCTTGCCCTGAGGGAGGAAGAAATCCAGCTGAAGGGAGCCCAGTGTCTGCACAGCCCCGTCGGTGCCAGACCCAGCACCCAATGTGATATTTTCTTCCTGTCCTCAGTAGGCCGGTAAGGAAGGACCTTGATCTCATCCCTCTTGCAGCAAAGGACATGAAGGGATGTGCCTGAAGCCAAGGAGGACAGAGAAGCCAGCAGAGGAATTGGTTGGACCAACTTGTTTGAATTTCTTTCTGACAAGCAGTTATAGCTGTACCCCAGCAGTGCTACTGCCCACGAGGGAGGGTCAGACAACTGCGACCCATCAGTTCGGGATGACCCCACCGCGCAGAGAGGCTGCCCAGCCCCCAGGCACGGCTGTTCCCAACAGGCTGTCCCTGAGCATCCCCAGGGATGCAGGCACTGTGCATCTTCCCAGCTGTCCACCCAGGATCCCACACAGTTCATAACCCTCCCACCACGCAACACAGCCCACACGGTGCAAGATACATGGCTTACATGGAAAAGAGTGAACACATGGGGGGGATGCATCAGTTTAATTTCTGTTCAAACCACACCTGGAATTCACCCAGCACAGGGAGTGCATGAAACATCCCTGGAGGGGTTCACACTACTGTAACTCAGAGGAAGATCAGAAACAATGGCCCGTAAGGCAAACCCCACAGTATCGAATCAATCCGGGCCCATCAGCAAACGAGAACCAAGGCACTAAGATCCATCAGCTCAATTGCCTGGTTCCTGGTGGTTCACACCAGTGGTTGCTCGCAGGGATGGAGCAGTTTGGGGGTCACCACGTCCCCCTGAAGAGATGCTACCCCAGCTTCCCACCTCCCTGTCACCCTGAGATGAGGGGGGCTATGGCAGAAGGGAAATGAGGGGTTCTCTTCTTAGGATGGGAATGGTCACTGCTGGGGTTGATGACACCCATCCCAAGGGAAAGGGTTTGCTGTTGCCCAAGAGAGGTGACAAATCCTAAAGGACAAAGAGCTGGACCAGCCCTTCAGGAGCACCAGGGAGGCAACCAAACTTAGAGAAGGACCAGAAAGGAGGGAAAACGCAGCAAACCCTGGGGAAAATGGAGTTTTCTTTCCCTTCTGCAAGGCCATGGCAAGGCAGGAGCTGGTGGGAGGAAGCCTTTGCCTCCCTGCCCAGGCCAGGCAGCAGCAGAGCCTGCTGGAGGAGATGCTGTGGGAAGGCAGGAAGGTGCCGGGCCCCGTGTGATCACCTATAGTCAGTGGCAATTCCAGGAAGTTTACACCCAGCTTACATTTGGTCCCAGAGGCATTTTACATTGAGAGCATCCCTGGACGGGAAGATTTGCTGCCAGAAAACATGAGCTCTGCCTGCCCGGATTTTGGAGGGGAAGGCGGGTTGTTTGTATTTCCAATTCGGCTGGGAAACTGGAAAAATACAGACCTGAGAAGGCAATTTCCCACTAGACCATCACCTCCCCCAAAATCCACCAGTCTCCAACCCAGAAAGATGCTGGACCGGCACTGGTGGAGACCTGTGCTCTGCGGCGGGAGCCTGGGGACCTTTGGATGTGTGTGGGTGGCTCTGCAGTGGGCAGGGACCAGGGAGTATTTTTGTAAACGGGATGAGTGAAGCACAAAGGTGCCAGGATGGGGCCTTGGGGCACCAGCCCGACACCTCTGTCCAGCATCGAGTCACCCATGGGACCTGGCGAGGAGCGAGCCTCTCGGAGCAACAGCACTGGGATTAAACAAACAAATACAATTCTGCTGAAAAGGAGAAGAAAAAAAAAAGGAATAAAGGATGTGCCTCTCCAGCACCTCCTCCTCTCCCAGAAACCTGTGTGCTATGCAAATATATGCAAACGAGACATGGAAGTGGGGATGAAACTGGCTCTCTAAAGCAGCATGGTTTTAGCCTGGGAAGCGTTGGAGGCAGCTTGCTGGAAAGTTGAAGCAGAAATAGCTGTGCCATGAGAGGGACGAGCAATGACGACTAGAGGGTATGTGTCCCAAAATGCCTTTGGCGTCAGAAACTACTACCGCAGCACGAGCAAAACACAGCCCCAACCCTCCCCCCCTTGATACCCCAGTTCAGCAGCTGGTCTTAAAGCACTCCCCAAATCCCCCTTCACTCCAGCCCAGGGCTGGGGAAAAAAAAAATAAAATAAAAAGGAGAAAACTTGCTTTGCTGCCATTTGCAATTCCCCCCCACGATTCCCAGGAAGGGATGGCAAAAAGCACTGCAGTGCACAGAGACCCAGCACCTCGGTCCAAAGCAGGGGATGGCCAACGCAGGCAGCCTGGGGTGATGCTCCCCAGGGTGGGCACTTTCCCCAGGGACTGCTGAAGGATTGCTGCCTTTCTCACATGAAGAATGGGATTGTACCAATTCCAGCTCGTTTGTTCCAGGCAATTTATCCACCCAAGTATTGCCTTGTTCAGTAACATTTTCTCAAGGGGTTTCTGCAGAGAAGCAGGTGAAATCTAGAAAGTCTGAAGGCTTCGGGGTGTAAACACCGTTTGCCTGAGCAATGCTGCTCACGTTGATAGTCAACGCCTGAATGTTTTTTTTGCTCAGAAACAGGAGGGGGTTTTGTGTTAAACACTCTCTGCTCAAGAACAGACCTGGCTGAAGCAAAAGCCCATTTTCTGCCTCCTGACCCAGCGCAGGATTTTTACAGCAATACCTCAGATGCTGTGAACTCACTGTGAGGTTTGGGGTACACTGCTGATGTCCCAGGCAGCCCTGGACCACAGCAGCCCTGCAATTTCCATCAGTATCCATGGGATGCAGCTGGGAAGTCACCTCCCGCGACTGCAGGGCTTCCAAAACCCACCCTGGGCACTGGAGAGGTGGGGAGAGGACAGGGGAGCAGAGAGGGGACAGTACCAGCACTCACACAGTAGTATGCAGAGGAGCAGGATATCCGCAAAGGGCACTGGGAAAGACTCAGCTGCTGTCTGGTGCAAGTCCTGTGACCACCTCTGCAGTGCCTCTGCCATCGTTTGCAACCTCAGCATCCCCCCAGCAAAGTCACGGCACCATGATCCAGCCAGCTCTCCCAGCCCCACACCTCACTTTGCTTTGCATTTTGCTTTCCCTGTCTCATTAAAGGCAATCTCCAGCGACTCCAGCACCCGTCTCTAGCACGGCGGGTCTTTGTGTTTCCACCGCGGGGCTGAGCAGCCGTCAGCAGTGACAGCCCCGTGCGCGGGTGCCACGCTGTCGGTTAGTGGTGCTGAGCACAGAGCAGAGGCACCTTCCATCCGCATGTTGCTCTGTGGTGATGGGGGGGGAATTATCGGTGTACATCCAGCCCTGTCCTGCAGCCCAGAGCTACCCCCCAACAGACACTGTGGCTTCAGCATCACACATCCTCCAGACAGAGGTTCAGGACCTGCTCGGTTGCAGCGTCTCACAGCCCAGCACACCAGCTCCCTGGACAATGGGCATAGATCTGGGCCATTCCTGTGCCATTCCTTTACTTGACCTGCTCTAACACAGGGACAAGTTTGAGCATCTCTCTCCCTGGTGTTTAATTTGAGGCAGGAATGAAGCATCTCTGGCTTTTCCCTGGGTTTTTCCATCCTTTCATCCACTCTTTTTACCATAATTCCCTGACACCTCTCGGGGAGCTGCCCCAGCACCGGGGCTCCATCAAGCTTGATGTCAGCACACATACTCACACTGACGAGAACGGTGCTACACAAACCTTCAGAGTTCACCACAGCCTGTGCCAAGTGTTTTATAACTCTGTATTAAAAATACAGCTTTCCCCCTACTCCTCAAAGAAAGAGGTGCCATGAAAGTGATGCGGGCTGGCACATCCAGGAGATACCTGGCAAAGGGAGAGGATGCTCACCTGACCCCTTCCCAGTCCCTTCTCCAACTCCTGCTCCCATCCCAGAGCTGGTTATTTCTCCCTCTACCCACATAGCAAAGCCCCATGAACCCAAAGAATAAAAGGTGCAGCCTAGCTGGGATTTCACATTCTGTGAGTAAGGAGGGAGGTGATTTCTCCCCTCCCCGGGCTGGTGGAGCAGGCAGCAGATGAGGACGGCTTTTTTTTGCGTGCTGCCAGCAGCTGCGATAGGCGCCTCTGCCGTCACCAAACAGAGAGATTATTCTCCGGATCTCGCGGGCTGTTTATCAGGAACACTCACTACTGCAGTGGCTAAACCAGCTTAAACACCAAAATTTAAAAAATTATTTAAAAAAAATAATTTCTGTAACCTCAGAAGGAGAGGAATTGGGAAGGGGAGGTAAAAACACCCAGGGTCTTAATAAAACAGCCATAGGCAAACCAGGCTCCATAGCCACCCCTGTGGGGACCAATATCCCCAGCTGCAGGGAGAGAGCAGCAAAACCTGCTGGCAGGGGACCGAAGGACCTGCCTGGCAGGCATGGCACTGGGAAGCCAGGACAGAGTCGGTGGTGCCTTTGGCATCGTGGGTGAGGAGCCCTCAGGAACACACGGGGAGCAGCAGCTTTGCACCACGGCCGGGGCACCCTGGCTTCAGTACCCAAAGAAGAGCAGCACGTGCCAAGGATAATAAATTGCATGAGTGTCCGGATCTGGGGACTGCACGGGAAGAAAAGGCACATTCGGAACCTTTGAACATCAGAAGCAGCTAAGTGCAAGGCAGGCTTTCAAGTGCCAGTGTGGGTTAGGGGTGGGCCTGGGACTCCCCAGGGAGTGAGAGCTGGAGGATCCCAGCTGCCGGGTCGGATCCTGCCTCCCAGACACAGGAGGATGAATGGGAACAGCTCTGTTGAGAGCACAGAAACACAGTCCAAGTTGTTGGCTCGGGGCTGGCTGGTGCTTACTGGTTTTGGATCATCCCAGCACGTCCCCCTGTTGCAATCCTCCTCTCGACTTCTGTCCAGACAACCTGCTGTGCTGGGGATGGTCCCATCCCCTGGTACCAGGGGTATGACACCCAGGATTGCCCTCTTTGGGCAGAGGGGTTCCTTCCTGGCTTTGGAGGCAAAGTCAGATCCTCCAAACCTTCCACTCCCCCGAAATTCAGGATGAGCGAGACCCTTTCAGGGGTTTCTGGCAGGCAGGGGACATCCCAGCCACTTGCACGAAAGGTTAAGACCACTTTCCAATTAGAGAGGCAGGAGCCAGCGCAATAAAGCTCTTCTGAGGGGATATTAATCAGGGCATCTTCCTCTCGCGGAAATGCAAATCAGCAGAATGGAAACGGGAGTGATTAGAGCTAGGGAATGACACCAGCACTTCGATCCCAGCTCCGTGAGCAGAAGGGACCACGAGGGTGCAGGACAGATGCCTGGGGTTCCCGCGCTGGCTCCAAGAGCCAGGCAGAGGTGTGGGGGACCCAGGGATCCACCTGGGAATATTCAGCATTGGGTTTTCACGTCAATGCCAGCACCAAAGGCCACAGGAATGGCACCAGTTACAACAAACCAACCCCAGCTCTCGGACTGGCTACAGGGGTTTGTCCCATCCTGTTGCACCGAGGATGGAGAAGACGTGTGCAGTGTGGGCACACGGGTCAGGACCTGGCAGGAGGGATGGGGAAGATGGCAGCAAAGGCAGCGGCATCGTATGAAGGGCATGGAAGGGAAGGAGAGGGAATGAAGAGCAAAAAGCGATGCAGAGAGGGGCCAAAGCGTGGGCCAAGGTGGTGGGGTGCATGGAGCACCGTCCCTGCCCAGGGAAGTGCCGCACCGAGTCTGGAGACAGCTCCGCTCCTCGTGGCAGGAGGCATTAGATCCAGCTGAGCTGCTCCAACGCAGCGTGCATGTAAATCAGCCGGACAGGCAGAGAGGAGAAAAACAAGGGGGATGAGATAAGAGCATAGAGAGGCAAGGGGAGGAGGAAGGAGAAAAGGGGAGGGAAGGAGAGGAGCAGGTGTGGAGAGAAAGAGAAGCAAAGCGAGGGCAAAGGGAGAAAGGGAGGGGGAGGAGGGCTGGGGAGGCAGAGAACAGTGGGAAGGCAGGGTGATGGGCTGGGGTTGGTGGGTGCACCATGGTCCTGCCTGCAGGCAGGGAGCTCCAGGAGGGGAACCAAACGGGCTGGAGGTGCCAGACCACGACCCAGCCCAGGCAGCCCTGGGCTCAGGCACCCCACTCCTGCACCTCACCTTCCGAGCCCTGCAGCACCCCCAGGACCCCGCTGGGGTCTGGGATAAGGCAGCACCACACGGTTATTTTTCCAGCCATGAGGAGCTGTCTAATGGCCACACAAGTAGACAGTCTGCCATCCTTTAATCCCTCACTTGCAAAAGTGATTCTGTCAAATCACCTCCCATTTATCATGAAAGAGTTGGTGGGTACCAACCTGGAGATAACTGCATCTGGGGGATGAAACACAGACACATCACTCCTCTAAATCAGGAATATCTTGTAAAGCACCTCTAGTGATTCCCGATCAATGATAACCGGGCTCTGTCCCTTTCAGCCAGGAAACTTAAAGGCAAAATATTATTATTAAACTTCTAGGCTGAGAATCAGCAGCTTCGTGAGAAGTTGTCGTGCCTGGGCAGGACACAAGGATCTCCTGACATCAACATGTGCTAAGCAACCAGTGCTGATGCAAAAACATCTGCTGTAATCATGACATCATCATTAATTACATAACGAATGAGGATGTCTCCGCATGCAGAGTCCTGATGTCACCAGCAGAGCTGGAAAAAGATCTGGAGTAGGATGATCACAAAAATCAGTCCAAAAGGAGGAAGATCTCAGCCTGGAGAAGAAAAAGCTAAAGAGGCACATTTGCAGCCTCGAGAAGGTGAGCCGAGATTGATTGCTCGCTGCATCTCCCAATAAAAGAATTAGGAGATATCCAATAACATTAAGAGGCAGCAGGTTCAGAAGAAACAAGAGGAGATGGTTCCTCACATGGTGCATGGTTAAGCAGCGGAAGCCCTTGCCACAGCTCTCCGGGGATGATTAAAGCTTACATGTTTACAGAAATCAACTAGACAAATTCATGGGAAATCCATTGAGGGGTATTAAAGACAAAATGCCACTCTGGCTCCGGGAGTCCCTGAGCTGCCATGTGCTCGGGGCTGGGAGATACTGGAGAGATGCATCGGTGCCGGTCATCGGAGGGGGACAGCCGGGGACAGCCCTGCACAGCTCCTTAGGCTGTGCTGAAGACAGAGGACATCTGAGCCAGCACACTGGTGACAATATGTTCTGGGTCACACCCTGAGCAATCCCAAAACCCAGCAGGTGGGTGTATTTCCAGCCCAGTCTTGGAGGATGCTGAACCCCCTGAACATACAGAGTTCACAAGAGCAGGGCCCCCCATTAATGTCACTGGTTTAATGCAACACGGAGCCACCGGTAACCTCAGCCAGCCCAGCACTGGGTTACCTTCACATCACTTTGCCCAACACTGTCTCCCAGGTCCGCAGACTCCACAGGGAGCCCAGCTGGACACAGGGGTCCATCCCTCGGTAGCCTGGCCACGCTTCCCCACGCACAGCATCCCTCCCACGCACGCAGCCATCCCAATTAAACCCAACTACATTGCAGAGGGGTCTGGCAGCGTTGCGTTTATCAGCCTGCCTGGAAGGGGCTTGTGCAAGCTGTCCCCCCGGCTGACGGATTAGACAGCAGACAATTAGGTTTCAGAGACACACACACGCACGAGCACACGCGGACACACACAAATCCTTTTTCTCCATCCATCTGCAAGGCCGAGGTGGCCGAGCCCAGCTGCGCGGCCGGCCGGTGCTTCTGAAGCTGCGTGCAGCTGAATAAGAACGAGCCCCCACGCCTCGGCTTTCAGCGCCCGCTCGCAAAAATGAGCGAGAGGTCCCCAAAGAGATGACACAATTGCAATGGAAATGATTAACCCTCGACGGGCTGGTTTCACCGCCTCCTCCTCTGCAGCCAGCCCGGCAGCAAACTCCCACTCTTTGGGTTTCAAGGACAAAGCTGGAACAAGTTAGTGCTCAGCCAGCGTCGCAGGGAACGAGCCACCTCCTGCATTTGTGCTTGGAGGCGAGCTGGGCTTTTTTAGAGATTGGATTATTTCAGATGCATCCCTTCACTGCTGGGAGATTCCCAGCTCCTGGAAGCAGGGATGGTGGCTCACCACAAGCACCAGTTCTGCAAAGGTGCCACCAAAAACATCCCCTCTTGGTGCCCAAGGCCAGAAACTATGATTGCTACATCCAGATCCTAGATGCAATGCAAGCCAACGCTGCTCCTCAAATTGTCCCTTCTGGGGCTATCCAGAACAATAATTCAATATTTCAAAATTAATTGAAACATGAAATGGCTCAGAAACAGAACAAGCTGGAATGGCTTCTGAAAGGTAAAGCCTGCACGTCTGCTCTGGGAGAGGATTTCTGATGGAATCAACAAAACAATGGATGAAGGGAAATCAGTAGAAATAATTTATTGGGATTGTCCTAAAGCCTCTGATAAAATCCCACATGAGACTCTATTAAGCGCTACTGGGTGAGATGTAAAATCTTGCTGGGGAGCAGGAAAGTGGCACAAACCGGCGTGGGAGGAGGTGGCCGATGCCCTGGTGGGACGGAGGTCGGGGAGATGGAGGGTGGCCGTGCTCCGAGCCCAGCTCCTGCTGGCATCAGGAACAGGACACAATCCTGTTCCTGGGAGCCAGGAACCCAGAGCCTCAGGAAGGCAATGCTGTGGATGCTCAGGGTACACCAAAACCTTCACAAAACAGCCCCCAAAGTCCCTCGTGTCCCACAGACTGTCTGTCTGTCCCAGGCTGCTTGTCCTCCCATGCGGGCAGGGGTTCGGGGTGGTGACCAGCCCCCACCTCCCATCACTAACACCTACTTGGGGGAAGATAAGCCGAACACAGCACCAAAAAGGACCATGTCAGCCCCCAGCCTCGCTCCTCACACTCTCAGCCCTTGATGTCCCCGCGTCCTTTCAAGACATCTTTCAACTGTCCATGTAGAGAGGAGAAAGCTCAAGGAGAGAAATCTCCCATCCAGCGTTAGGAGTGGGACACGCCAGGGGAGGGAGGATCCTCCGGAAACACCGCTCTCAGCTGCACAAACAGCTTGCTAAAAACAGCACCATGTTGTAATTTTCCTTGTAGTTAGTTTTTGAAGAAAGGGAGATCAGATGAGAAGAGTGTCTTGGTGCCTGGCACCCACCTCCCCGAGGCAGGTTCCTCTGCCAGGCAGAGGACACAGCCAGCTCCGAGACAGCAGATGCCCGGGGAGAAATGACCACAGAGGTAACTCAGCCCATCCCTCAAACCAATACGAGCAATTATTTGAGGTATATTTTCACAAAATACAGACACAAGCCCTCATGTTACAAGATGCATCATCCACTAGAGTTAAGATGAAGCTCTCCAGATGCACTAGGGAACATCTCATGTTTGCCAAGGAAGATTGCTGCTCTCCCGGAGCTCTGATTATTATTAGCAGCATAATAGTGGAGACAGGAAGATGGACCTGGCCTCCCAGAGCACGTTGTACAGGAATTTAGGACTGCGTGGAGGCTGACGCGCTCATCGCCTGCGAGCAGCCAGGTCGTGCAACCAGCTCTGCCCCACGCACGAGCTGGGGCTGGCCTGGAGCCTCATCCCTCCCTTCACCAGAAACCAGCTCCTCCGTTTGCAGCCTAAACTTATTTGTGGGCAGTTTCTAGTCGTTTGGTGCCATGCCAACAACATCCGTCAGTGAAACAGCTCCTCTCCCACCCCGCTGCTCCATCCCTGCTCCACCAGATTTGCAAAGCTGAGTTTGCAGAGTCTCAGGAGATGGGCCATTCACCGCTTCTCCTTGGGGACTTCACCATCATTTCATGCATCGATCCATAAATCACCCCGCCAGGTTTATCCGGGACCTCTGTGCTTCCCTCCGCAGCACTAAGCGGTGCACTAGGGTGAATTTTCTGATAACTGCACTGCATTTTCCTCTCCTCCTTTCATCCCATTACCCATAGTTACATCCCTTAGACCACTCTAAATAATTACTCAGCAAGGTGCTTATGACCTTCAGATATTTGTCCATCCCTGGTTTAAGTGAACTCTTCGCCAAGCTATGCTTAATATTTAGACTGCACAAAGAAACGCTCAAGTTCAAAATCCTCCCAGGCTGGGGAAGCTGGAAGAAAGGACGGATCCTGCACCACTTGCCGCAGCTCTGAGGCCATTTTTCAATCCCAGGCAGCTTCCTGCTTCCTCAGTGTGACTTTTTCCATTAAAAACCATAACACCTGGAAACCTCCCTGTGTGTGCTTCCCCCATCCTTAGCTTAGGGACAAGGGTGCAAAGGGACATATGGGGTGGTTCATGCAGAGGTGGGAGATAGCCAGATAAAGCTGTCCAGGCACCTGCTTTGGAGGGAACAGGCAGGTTGTCTGGAAAAAAAAAAAAAAAAGCCCTTGGGATTTACAGGAAGGGAGGAACAGCCCTAGCTGCTCAGGAGAGGAGCCAGCCTCCAAAATCAGTTGGAGGCCAGGAGGACCCAACACTCTCCTCTGTGCCAGCAGCACCAACAGTGTCGGCAGCGATGCCTGTTCCCCTCCAGCCTCCCTGGGAGGGATGTCTGGGCGAGGAGAGGGTCAGGGCCACAGCGAGGGATGGTGAGACTGGCAACAGTCGTGGAGATTACTGCTCGCAGCCCTATTAGCGGGGCCATCTGGATAGCAAGCATCAGCACGAGCTAGTACAGACTGCAGCCTGGTGTCGTGCAGGCACAAAGGCAGAGAGAAGTGAGGGATACTGTGATGGCTTCTTCCCATGCAGGAAGAAGGTGGGAGCACCAGGAAGGCTTCTGCCAGAGCAAAACCCCAACAAGGGGAGGGAGAAAGGGAAAGGAACAGTCAGACGCTGCGCAGACACCTGAAGGTACCAGCACGAGCACTCTGGTGTGCATGGAGTGCATCTGTGCGTTCACCTGTCGTTGACAAGCCCTAAGCAAAATTATGACGAGGGTCTAAAAGTTTGTGTCTAAAGAGCACTCAGGTGGGGGTGGTTATGGTATATCTTTTGCTTTTTGATCATTTAGGAGGTCACATTTTCCTTCATTGCTTTTGCCATGGCCACAACAGATGGAAAGACTACCTTTGGGTTTTCACTGAAAGCCAAGATCTTCTCGTTGCTACCAGACTGGGACCTAGACCTTTAAAGTATTTGCTATTGATGAAGATAAGAGCTTGGGTGGGTGACACAATTTTGTAGGGCAAAACCCCAGGCCCTGGCACAAGGACACACTCTCTTCTAGTAGCCAGCCTGGGTTTCTGTTCCCTTGCAGCGAGCTCAGCCTCAACGGTTAGTCCCAATATATACCCTGCACGAGGCCCCAGTGACTCACGGAGGGGAAATGACTCACTGTGGCTACGAAGCATCGCTTTCCCAAAGAGGAAAACAGTCCAGCATGTGAAACAAAACCTCTTTCCTTCCTTAAAACTGGCCATCACCTTCCAGGAGACAACAGACAACCCAACCTGACCCACGCGTGGTTTGGGAAACAAAACCTGGCTTGCATGGGTAGAGGAGTGTTTCCACCAAACCTGTGCCAGCCCCTGGGACCTCCAGGCACAGTCCCAGCTCCTCCACCATCAATGTGACCCCAGCCTGGGACCCATTTCAGTCCTCTGTGGGTGATGTAGCTGCTGCCAAACCTTCAGCACCAAAGGGAAAAGAACTGGCCACATCCAGCCCTACAGAAGAGCATCCTTCACGCCTTCCCTTCAGCCATCCACACCAATACTGCAGAGAAATAACCCCCAGGTTCCCCCCCGCCACCTTGATGGCTCCTTGGAGGGGGGTGATTCTGGCTTGAGAAAATCAAATAGGACAAGGGGAGGAAAGCAAAAAAACAGGACAAAAATAGGAACAGGAATGTGGAGAGCTCCTGCAGGTCTCAGCCCGGCATCGGGCTGTTTTCTGCCTTTTCCTCTTCCTCACTGCTGCATCGCCATGGCAACCCCATCAGCTGAGCTGCTCTGCTTCCCTTTCCATGGGGATTTTGGGTTTTTTTTTCCTGCTCTTTCTTACCCCGATTTCCTGCACAGGCACCCCCCTGGCAGTGCCAGCCAGAGACTTCATGGGGTGCTGATAAGGTCCCCCCCCTTGCGCAGCATGGCAGAGGGATCACCAGCAGGACAGCCCAGGAAGGGCGATGGCACCCTGCCTGGCACAGCACCAGCTTTGGGAGCAGAGCTCAGTGCCAAGGGGTCCCCACACACCCCTCACTTTGCCTTCCCTGGGAAACACTCTCAGCATCTTTAACCCCGATGCCCCCAAACACCTCCCATAGCAAAGAGCAGGCGCTGAGGTTTTTGGCAGCCACCCCACAGGGACGGTGCTGCCCTGGGATGCCAGACCTGACCCAGAGAAACCCAGGGAGAAGCCCTGTGCGGGGTGATGGACTCTCAGTGCTGGGGAGAAGTTAAACACTGTCTGGGTGTGACCCCTCCTGCCATCATGGGATATCAGCCTCCAGAGGTCCCTTCCAGCCCCATTTTCTAGAGCCTTAGATGGTCAAATATCTCACTGAAGAACTCAGCTGGGCCAGAACCACGGGTAACTCAGGGGTTTGAGAATTAAACAGAGGGAGAGAAATGTAACAAGACCAAAATGGTGACAGAGGATGCAGAGGAGCTGGAAGAGGAGAAAATGGGAGGAAGGAGGAAAAAAAAAAAGCCTTTCCTGCTCTCAGTTCAGACAGCACATCCAGGTGTGACAAAAGAGCCCTCCTCAAGGAAGAGGGGTTTGAGAACATCCCCTGCCATTAGATACCTTTTTCGGCTTAACATCACTGCTCTCCTTTTGCTGTTTGAAAGGTCTGACCTTAAATACAAAGGAAAAAGTCTCCAGCCCCTTGAAAGCCCAACATTGAGGAGCCCAGATTCATCTCCCCAGTATCATTTCAGCTCCTTGCCTAGCGCTGAGCCCTGCTGAGCATGGGGCTGGCACATCCCCAGAGCACCGTGAGCTCATCCTGCCTGCCCAGCTCCTCGCCAGGACAGAGGAGTCCCTCTGGGGTGTTTTGCATCGGTTCTGGTGCCTTCAGAATAGCTGTGGTTGGAAAGCAGAGGCTGGGTTAATCTGACCCTGTCACACACATCAGATGTGCAGCAGAAACAGCCCTCCAGTAAGCGTTGCCACGACATTTGGGAAGGGTTTGGGCTTTTTTTCCTTCTTCTCTTTTTTATAGCAGACGTCTGCAGTGGGAGAAGAGGGATGGAGGAGAGAGGAATGAGAAGGAACAGCAATTCTGCTGGCAGCTGAATCCCATGACTCGCAGCCCCCCACCACCCCCAAATCCCAACCTGCTCAGCACTAAACCAGAATCCTGCCCGAGGGGAGCAGCCCAGCAGGGGTCCAGGCTGCTCAGCATAACCCCAGCACACAGTTACCCCTGCACACATCCACACCAGGCTCTGGGTTTCTTTATACACAGAATCACAGCGACTTAAGGTGCAATTTTGCAGCCGCTTGCTGGGGAAGCTGAGTTTCTTTCCATGTGGTTTAAGTCAATTAGGAGCAGGTTGAAGCTGAAGTGAATTAAGGCTTTCAACCCAAGATACGAGCGCCTGCCTGGAGGAAAGGGGAG
Organism: Pterocles gutturalis; assembly: GCF_000699245.1. Taxonomy (NCBI): domain Eukaryota; kingdom Metazoa; phylum Chordata; class Aves; order Pterocliformes; family Pteroclidae; genus Pterocles; species Pterocles gutturalis. The sequence continues at coordinate 14,883 of NW_010125548.1, read as the reverse complement.
GGGAAGGCAGCTCTGCACCACTTTTGGCTAATCCAGTACAACTCAAGCAATACAAATCCGAGAACAGACAAGGCAGCATCCTTTCTCCCGCCTCCTCCTCCCTGTTCTCACTTTTTCTCCCCACTCCTTGCTTCCTGCATCCTTCCCCCATCGCCTCCCTGAAGAGTTTTCCTCCTGCTGTTCAGCTCTTCTCCACTTTCTCAGCCCCCCTCCCGTGCCCACATGCGTGAGGGGGCCAGGAAGCGGTTGGAGATCAAACTCCTGGCAGCACCGAAGCATCGGCCGTGCGGAGAGCCTGAGACAGCTCCGGAGCAAGGAGGCAAAGGAGTGGGATGAGCAAAAATGGGTGCGAGCGGAGGAACTGCTCGCAGCCTGGGAAGCTCAAGGATACAAGGTAGCAGAGAAGAGTCTTTTATAGACCCTATAGAACCGAGCACACATGGAATCGCTGGGGTTTGTCCCCCCCCAGGGACAGGGCAGAGGGAACAGCTCGGTCGGCTCGAGAAGGGAAGCACTGCATGGCAACGAGCATCCCCCGTGGCATCCCTTGCTTTTCTCTTGGTTTCCACAGGGACAAACAGCATTTTAGAGCCATTTTTAGGGTGTTTGGAAGTCTGTAAGGACTTCTGTTAGCACAGGGAGATGCATTAACACGGATGCCACTGGGTGTTTTTAAAGTTTAAATGCCCCTAAAGTACCACCTTCCTCTATCACCCCGAAAAAATCCTTAATCTCCCAGATTAACATCTGGAAATAAAGCAAACAATTATGTTTAATTACTCCCAGACCTCATCTAGCAACTCAGGTTTCAAAGTCCCTGGAGGAAGGACGGCTTCTGGCCCCACGCAGCGATGGCCGAGGGTGTGGGTAGCCCCTACGCACACCCCCCCCCCCCTGCCGTTAGCAGCCTCCCTCAGCAAGGAGAGGAGAAGAGAGGATTAAGCAGCTCCAAGCCGGAGCTCTTGGACTGCATGGGGTTTCTTTGCTGATGCAGAGTATCTGCATCCATCCCCAGGAGCCATGAGTGGTGTTTCCTCAGGAGGCTGGAGGAGATGAGGAGGACAGCCCAGCCCCATGGAGCTGCTCAGGGGCTGTTTGGAGGATGCCAAAGCTCTGTGCAAAGGTACCCACCACACTCTGGCTGCTACCGAGGACTCGCACATCACACAAACAACCTGCACGAAGAAAACACCATCAGAGCAAAGCCCCACACAAGCTGCTCCACACCACAAGCTGAGCTGCAAAGTCCCCATCCCTGGGTGCTCTCTGCAAAAGGGCAAAGACACCAGATCTTTCCAGAGATCCCTGCTGCAGGTTGAGCTAGGAGCACTGTGCAGTTAGTCTCCGTGGTTCACGGCATTGGCTGCTGCCAGCAAAGAAAAGGAGGAATTGGGGGGGAGAACAGAGCAAGCACAGCAAGGGGACGGTTAATTAGAAAATCTGCCTGAGATGTGGGCTTGCCAGACAAACTTTGGGATGTCCCTCCACACCTCATTAATGCAAATGAAGCAGGAGGACCCAGGGAGACATCCCAGGCTCCCTGTTGGGTTTATGCCCAGATAACGGGATGACAAGGCTGGCTCCCAGCAGCCCCCAGAGCCCACAGCATCCTCTGACCCACAGCTGAAGCCTTTTAGTCTCCACCAGCAAAGATGTGGGAGCTGCTGCACTTGTAAATGATGCGACTCCAGAAAGAAACGTGGTGTGGACAGACTATATAAAGAAGCCCACGACCCACCACAAACATCTCTCCTCTCTCTGCTTCCCTCCAGCCCCCTCAGCATCCACACACCCCGATATCCATCTGGGGACGGGCAGCCCTGATCCACCCTGGGACTGCTGCAGTGCCACTCTGGTCTCCTCAGGCACTAAATGCCTCAGAAATGCCAAATCATTGCTTTCTACCTAAATACAGATTTTCCTCAGCACCTTCTGGTTGAGCACCCACAAGAAACCCTTCCCATAAAGGAAGTGCTGTGGGGTCTGTGCTCCCATTCAGGAGACATCGGGTTCGGCACAGACACACCAAGAGCTGGGTGCAGGATTTTGGGAAGCTCCAGCTGGAATGCCATGAAGCAGACAAATGCTAAGGGTTAAAGAGGAAGGCAGGACACGTGGGATAGGAAGCCAGATCCCATTCCTGCCTCTGTCCCCAACTTCCCCCATGACCTGGGACAAATTCCTGAGGCACCAGATTTTCAGGTAATTTCTGCTTCCCTTTGGCCCCAGACTCACCCGAGCAGAGCCCAGCGTGGCAGGGAGGATGCTGCACAGGCTGGAAAGCCACAGCCTGGGCAGCACCTCCTTCCTTACCCTTCTGAAGGGCATCACCAAGGCTGCCTTTCTAGCACCTCATTTTCAGATGGTTTTTCAGAGGTATTAGGGTGGGAAGGAGATGCTTTACATTCCTGCAGCTCTCTGGGAGCTGGGGGAAAGTCCCTCTCCTCCCAAATGACTTGGAGGGGTGGTCCAGGAAGAGAAACAATAAAGAAAACCCTCCTTAGAAACCAAACCAGTGGTGGGCGTTTGTACAGAGCCGGGGTGCTCCCTTCCCTTCTCTTGAGGGAGGTCGGACACAGTAAAAACTGCCTGGGTTGAAACCCAACAAGAATTTCAGGGGACCTTGATTTCTCCCTGATGCTGTGGGGCACCTGGAGCCCAAAGCCACCCCAAGAGTGGCAATATTTGTGTTCTAAAAAACTGCTGCAGATGCAAAGAGCTTGGAAAAAGCAGCAGCCAGAGCCCTAGACCTGCTGAGCCCGGGCATGCTGGACCAGGCTGGCCTTTGCTGTCTGCTGTACTGTCCCCAGCAGTGGTGTTGCTGTCGCCCAGTGCAGGTTTTTGGAGATCTTTTGGGGCAGGGCAGCAGGGGTGAGCCAGCACCAAATCCTGCAGCATCAGCTGTGACCACTCCAGTCCTGACAGCAGCAGCAAGGAGGAATGGAAAAATACAGAAAGGAGCTGAATAAACCTCCCTCAGAAAGGGGCTCAGACCACATTTTGGACCCCATTTCCCACTCTCAGTCCCTTGTCTTGACAGCTGCACAGTGTCTCTACAGGGAGAGAGCAGATCCGAGCTGCAAACTTTAAAAAAAAAAAAAAAGGAGAGAAGGAGCGAGCAAGCGAGAGAGTGTCTGACTACAGCCCTAAGGGCTGTCACAACAGATAAAACCTCAGCCAGGCTTCGCAGTTTGAGCTCCTGCACGCTAATGCACAGCGGAGCTAAAAATACCAACGTGTGGAAAAGCAGAGGCTGCTGTTGCTGG
>NW_010125548.1:1950-11586 GCF_000699245.1 Pterocles gutturalis | reverse complement strand
GGGAAAGCGCGGGCGGGGTTGGCTCCCCGTTGGGAGCCGATCACGGGCTCCAGCTTCCCGGCCAGCCCAGAGCAGCCGGACTACAGAGGGGGAATTGCAACCCCAGAGAGGGGCAGGGGCAGCCCCAGGCTCTCCCCCACTGCCCAGCTGTGGGATGGCTCTGCCCACACCATGCCTGGCCAAGGCATCTTGCAGAAAGGGCTGGGCTTGTGCTGATGTGAAGTAAAATATCTGGGCCACATGCATTTTGCTTTGCAGGCAGAGCAGCGGAAGGATGGAGCAGCCTTGGGGAGAGGGGTTGATGCACAGAGAAAGGGGAGGATGGAGCCTGGGAGGAGGAGGAGGATGCAGCGAGGCTTCACGAGACAGCAGAGAGGCAGGATGGATCCAGAGTTCCATCCTTAGGGCTGCAAAACAAGCACCCTGGTGCTCATCCCCAAAGCCAGCTTCACACGAGATGGGAATGAGCTCATGGCTGTGTTGCCACACTATCTCACAATCATCCGTCCAGGTTCTCTACAGCGATCATTACCCTGTCTGAGGCACGGGAACATACTTAACCATGCACTTAAATTCAAGCATGCACTTAAAGTCCATTTTCTTGAATGGAGCTGAAGGATGTGCTCGAGGGTTAGCATGCGATTCGCTGCTCTCAGCAAAGGTCAGTTCTCTGAACCAGGGCTCGCTCAGGGCCCCCTTCTCCCAAACCCAAGGAGGACACCCAGCTGTCCCTGAGTGGTTCCATCCCCTCCTGCAAATTCAAACAAAGCCCAGTGCTCCTGGGGACCACCATCCTCAAAACGCCGATTAACAGCAGGCATCAAGCAGTTGTCTGTTCTGTCCCCAGCAGCCACATGCCCAGAGCCCCCAGCTCTGCAGCCTGGGAAGGTCTCAAGTCTAATTTTGGAAATCATCAGGATGATGAAGGCCTGGATGGTCTCCCTCAGCTCCCAGCCAGGCTGCATCTCCTGTGTGCTGTGCGCGCTCCCGCTCAGTCCCCCAAGCGGGACAGACACAATCATCTCAGGGTCACTGCACCCTAAGACCTGGAGCCCAAACTTGACCTGGGGGCACCAAAAATAGTCTCCTGAGCCCCAGTGTCCTGGCTAACACAGCCTGTGCTGCCTTCTGACCCCTCACAGGGATCAAATCCTTGCCTGTTCAGCAAAATCAGGGGAGAGGCTGACCCTCCCCAGCCTGCACCCCCATACCAGCCCTGCATCCCGCCTCCCACATCGACACTGACCCCCCTGCAGAGTTCACAGCCCCATGACCCCCGGCATCCCCCAATTCTTTTTCTACTCACAATAACATTCAAGACACCAGCGCAAAGTCCCCGTGGATCTCTTTCAAGTTGCCTTATCAGCACATTTGGCATTTTCATCATGCTCAGGACACAGTTCCCTACGAGAGGCCAATTTATCTTGAAAGCAAACCCCTGCCCTAGAGCCTGCACTTTCCAGCAGGCAGCGGTTGTGCCAACACAGCCTTTGGGCAGGGCGGAGAGTCCTGCTGCACCTAACAGCATCACATCCCACGCTGGGGCACGCGGCTCGTGAAGGAACAACAGCCCAGCTCCACCAATAACCCAGATTCCCAGCACCTGAACTGGTTATTTTCACCATACCAGTGCAAGCCACAATAGCAGATCGGTTCTTGAATAACAACTATTACTTAGATTAATTAATTGATGTTTCCATAGTGTGTTGGGGAATTAAAAGGAGGGGGAGGGTGAAGGAGGGGGCAAATCAACAAAAAAAAGTGCTACCAAAGCCCAGAGGATGAACACCAGGTAGGAGAGAAGAACAGGTTTTTATAGTAATTACAACATCAGTATTTACAGATTAAGGCAAGAAGGTCCCCCAAGCACTGACTGCAGCTGGGTCTATCTGCAAGCAGCCTCACTTGCACAGGATGGGGCAGGGAAACGCCCTTTCTGATCCCAGAACACCCCATCCCAGCTGAGCATCAGTCACTCCCTCTGGGATTTGTTTTGCAGAATGACAAACTCTCAAAATATCAAAACTGGCTTTTTCCTCACCCCTTCCAAATCAAGTAGACACTTGCCACCCCACCAGCCCAGCCCCACACTTGGAGTATTTCAAGGGGTCTTCCAGCTCTCTTTTTTGCTACACACAAGCACATTCACATTATATCTCTACTGGATACATAAACCTTACACATCACCATCCAGCTATAACCTCATGTCGGCAAATATCACAGCCCCATCACAAGGTGTTGCAAAACCTTTTGACTTCCACAAAGCCCCTGATCCCAAAGCCACAAAGCTATGGAAGAGGAAAAAAAAAAAAAAAAAAAAAAAAGTCCAAACCTCTTTTTTAATTAGAAAAGGAAATTCACAGCCCTCATGGTTAGAGGCAAAGAGCTGAAAATATAAGTTCTGAAAATATGGCTCCTAGCCACACAGAAACTGGAAAGCACATAGAAATCAAGATTTTTCACAAAAGTTTTACACCAGACTTTTGATCTGGGGGCAGCAACTGGCATTACAATCGCTCTCCTATTTGCTTACCTTTGAGCATACAAAGAAGACAGTCCCCAACAGAGCAGCACTCACACCCAGGACCACTCCAAACAGAGACAGCTCCAGCAAAAATCTGGATGTCCATGGAGAAGCCTAAGCAGAGCCAATCCCATCTAACAACCAGCCATGATCCCACTGACAAGGGGCCCCATGGCCCAGAAAGACCAGACACCCAACAGACCCCCTCACTGGACAAGAACCCCCCTATAGTCCTACCCATGGCTCCCCAAAATTCCCTGCTCCTCACCTCTTAGGCTCAGAAGATCACTAGCAGCCACCCTGAACCACCACAGAGCTTCATCAGCAAGCTTTTAATTGGAAACCCTCTGGAGGCAGTGCTGCACCAGCTGTGGCCGCCCAGGATGGGCTCACATCGTTAGCACCAGAGGAACCCCTTTGCAAAAGGGAGGTCAAGGGGTATGGAAACTCCCACCTGGAGACGTGGAGCTGCCCAGCCTAGGGCCGGAAAGCAGCTCTCCAGTTCTGTCAGGCTGATGGTGTGGCCCCACGGTGGACCCCAAAGGCTGTGCTCCTTCCTCCTTCACCTGATGCTTCAGTTTGGATTGCAAGATCGGTGAGACAAGGAGCATCTTCTGCACTGGTCCAGCTGCCTGCAGCCCTGAAGTGCTGCTCTAGCAAATGTAAAGCACAGCTGGATGAGTTTCTAATAAATATTATCAGACTCATCACCATCAATGAGTCCTGGCTGGTCTTCCCAATAGTGTCTAAGAAGAAGAGGGGCTTTGGGCTTTCACATCTCTCACGGTGTTGTGTCCGTCAGGGTCACATCCCCCAGCCAGCCCAGGGAGGTCACCCCACAGCACTCCCTCTCCCAGGCTTTGGGGCACATCGGCCCACCCCATCTGCTTCTCCTGGGGTCGGTGCAGCCCCCTCTGCCTCTGCACCCCATCTCCAGCCTCCTGCCCAAAGCATGGAAAGCCCAAAGCCATTTCAGAGGTGAACGCTGTCACTGGGGTGAAAAGCCAGGCATTCGGGCAATTCAGAAAACCCCAAAACCTGCCTTGGTCCAAACTTCTAAAGATGCTCCTAAATCTGCACTGAGGCAGGCTCCCCTCCACACTCCTGTCCCGAATTCATCAGGCCTCTTCACCAGCTCTGGCCTCTCGAAATTCTGCACACTAATAAAATCCCAACTAATTTACATCCAAGATGGGGAGTGAGTGGCAGCTGTTGCTATAGAAACCCTCTCCTGAGCCCTGGCTCCCAGCTGCAGCTCTGAGATGAGAGACTGGAGCCAGCTTGGTCCCCAGCCCCGATGGCACTGGGACATCCCGTGGTGCCCGGCTGGCCCCACACAGGCTGAACCTGGCGCTGCCCGTGGTCCAGCTGCAGTGGGGGTACACGGAGGATGCACTGGCCACTGGCACCCCCACTGCCAGCCCCAGGTGTCCTGGCTTCCTCCAGGTCCTGCCTTTTGCACCCTCCATCACTGAAGGTCTTCCCTGCCCACCACCCTTTCCCCAAAAGCACTTCATCTCCTGGAGCCAGGGATCTGCATGATCAACCCTGCTCTGATTTGGAGAAAGCAAAATAAAAAGGACCACAGATCAGAATTGGTCATCCCTGAGCTTCCAGACTCGGGAAATGCTGGAAAACCTGAGCTGAGGAGCCCACTGACAGAAGGAAAATTGCAATGTGTTGAACACTTAATGTGTTTTTTCTTTTCTTAAGTTGTACTGATGATTATTCAATGAACGACCTATGGGAGAGCTAATGCTTTGGATTGATAACGGCACCTTACATGAGACCTTCCCTCGGCTAGGAGCAGGCTAAGTCCTGGCTTACAGCATGAAACCTGGACCTGTCACCGGGGCTTCCCCATTCCCCACCAGCTCTGCTGGGCATGGAGACATCACATCTCCTGGTGAAGCTTCAAGGAGTGAGCGTCTTGAGCAGCAAAGCAATCAGAGGACATCATCTCTGCAAGGAAGGGAAGAAAGCAGCTCCCGTTTTGGAAAAGCAACCAGTGAACCCAGAGTGACCGTCCCACCACCACCTTCACGCTGGAGCCAGGTGGCTGCACCATCAGGGTGCTGCACCCTGAGCTCTGCTGGCAGCACCTAGATGCAGATCTGCTCACGGCAGCACATGGGGGACAGTCCGTGGACAAATCATCTGGTCCCTGGGGCAGGATCCTGCTCTCCGTGTAAAGCTGGAGGGAATCAGTTCTTCAACTGATGCATCCTCAGCTGGTGTGTCAAGGAGAGACAAGCCCATGTGTCCTGGACACGTGCTGGGTGGGTGAATGTGCTTCCTCCCCCATGGATGTATTCCTCAGGTCTTCCTGCTCCAGGTGCTCCTGGGCCAGCTCCCTTTTCCCTTGGCCACGATGTCAAGGATGTCTGAAGGTTGCTCAGAGATGTTTCCCTCATCCTACATAGGTGCCGTGCCATGTGGGCACCACGAGCCCAGGATCGTGGGTGGCGGAAGGTTCCTGGCCCACAAGCTTGTCCCCAGGGACGGACGTCCCCTGCATACCTCAGGAGCTATTTATTCCTCCCTCCAGCCCTCAGCTGCCAGCTCCATCACGCAGGGAAAAACTGACTCAGACCTTCCCAAGATAAGGCGACCACATCTGCAGCCCAGCTCCCCAGGAATGCAATCAAAATAGCGACCGGCAGCCCTGGGGAGGGAAGGGGGGGGTTTCATTTATCACTGCCGACTCTGACCCCCTGATGGACCGTTGCCATGGAAAGCCGGCAGCCAGCAGACCCAGCTGGGGGCCTGCTGAAGGATTTTCCCTGCTTGGCCTGAGGCTAGGGCAAGGGGAAGGGGGGAAAATGGCAGGGAAGAGCTTGCACCTGGCTGCGACAGCTCTCCCCTGCCGCAGGTGTGGAGCTCACCTCCCCCTTGGCTGGATCATCCCGAGATGGTTTGGGATCCAGCAGCAGGGTCGGACGCTGCTGGGCAGAGTTTGAAGCTTCGTGCAGGAGCACAGATAATAAACCCAATAAACCCACCTCCGTATTAATGACAGAGGGACAAGGGAAGGGACGGAGAGGTGGTGACATCCTCTGAGATGGAGAGGTCTCTGGGGCACCCACCCAGCTCCTGTTTCCAGTCTCTCATGAAGAAATAGGGCAGGAATTTCTCTCCTGTGGGGAGAAACAATCCAGGAGCTGAAGCTGACCCCTGGCATTTGGGGGAAGATTTGTACAACTTCCTTATTGTGAAAAACCTGCTCAGTAACAGCATCGGGTCCAGCACAGCAGAGACCCAAAGGGAAGTGACAGCGAGGTGGGTACAGGTGTCACACCAGCGAGCGCTGGGGCCACAGCTGCGGTTTGCACCACCTGCGGTTGGAGACTGCACCGTGCTGGGCACTGCATGATGGTTTCTTGCCCCAGTCCATTGAGATGAGGTGGAAAAGACCAGAGCTTGAAGCTGGGTGCTTACAGCAGAGCCTGGATCCGGCACTGTGAAACCTGCTGCCAGCAGCCAGCACCCAGAGGAGCCGTCACCCCTCCCGCTGCCTCGCCGGGAGCTGGCGGGAGGGGACGGACAGCTGCTTCTCCATAATCATTTCTCCACCACTGACGACACGCTGGAGCTAATTTTCAGGAGACACCTTGGGAAGAAGAATGCATTGACAACAGCCGAAGCACCAGGAAGAGCCTCTCCTTCCAGAGAACCAAAGATGTGCAGCAAAATAAAATGTCGCTTCTTGTTAACCCTTGCCTGTACCTAAGCAAGCAGCACAAAAGTTGCTGGTCAAATCCTGCCCAAACTCACAGTCTGGTAGCCTTGCTGATTGTCTCAGCAAGAGGGGGAAAGTGTCAGTCTCTTTAGAGACATTACTAATGGAAAACCCTCCCTGAAGGAGGGACCATGCCCCAGTCTGAAGCCAAGACGTGCTCGCTCAGATACCTGCGGAGAGCTTGGTCTCACTGATTGCTGCTCCTGGTGCCACTCGGCTGTTCAGCACACGTGCTCAGCACCGCAGCCCTGGGATGGGGAATATGGCAACATCCACCAGGCAGAGATCCCAGCCCTGCTCTGGTTTTGAAAAGCATCTCTGGCCCAGGGGAGAGGAGAGCTGGAGAAGGGGAAGGGAGCGAGAACACCACCTGCGTATCGATCTGATGATATGAAAAGGTTTTTTTTTCTGGATCCTGAGCTGGAAACAGGAACCTACTGGATGAAAACCTCTGCTCTCCCGCTGCCCTGGTTTCAGCCACTCCAGGCTGCTGTGTAATTAGACGAGCATTAGCAGCAAGGCAGCTGGGAGGGGCCCAGCTTTCTGTGCCCTGCGGACCCCCGCTCGATGGGAGCAGGCTGCTGTCAGAGGCACCCCTCAACCGCACCCTCCACGGCATCCCCCAGCTTCTCCGGCAGCCAGCCAGACACAGCCAGGAGCAGACCCAGCTGCCCATGGAGCCGGTGGGACCCCCATGCCATGCCGTCATTAACCCTTTCCCTCCAGATTTCCAGCAGCCCCCTGTGGAGCCCAGTGACAGGACAGGGTTTCCTCTCGCATCAGCCACAGGTTTAGCTCAGTAACAACCAAGGAGGCCGGAGTGTGGAACAGGCATTTTTCCTGCCTGTATCCTATCTGGGAGAAATTACAACAAAGTCATGAAGGATTTGCAGTTCTTTTCACACTCGTTTTCCCAGATTAACACATGGATCCACTTTCTGTTCGGCAGTCTGAGAGCACATTGTTTTGTCTCCGTCACAACCTCACACTCCCACGTCCCCGAGCTTTCCAGTGCCCCACCGATGGGGATGGGATATCAACGGGAACAGAGGAGCTCGCTTTAATTAGCGTGCACTTCTTAATTGGGCTGCAAGCTCCCCAGCAAGTCAGATAGTATTTCATCTTCATTTGACAGACCTGGGAATGAGGATGCAGCAGGAAGACCGAGGGACATGACCAAGGGTGGTCAGCAAGGAGGTGGCAGAGCCATGGAGAGATGGCAGGAGTCCCCCCTGTCCCCATTACCTTCACTGAACCCAGCGGTGACATGACCTGGTGACAGCTCACCAAAGCCCTCTGTTTGCAAGGAATAAGAGAAAGATCCCAGATTACCCGCTTGCATAAACCAGCCTCTGTCCCTTGCTATCAGCAGAGCAACACAGATTGAAGGAAACTGGGTTAGATCCACATTTATACTGGGATGCAACACTCGCCAGTTAAGCAAAGCTCCCTCAATTGTCAGATTGATGCCAAATCCCACCAGGGGAAAGCCCTTGCCCAGATGGGGCTTTATGTCAAGGTTTTACTGGGGACACGGGGCAAACTCTCATTACATCTTGTAAAATAAACTTTCTGACAAAACAAGGATGCAGCTGTTTCAGCTGGTTTCAGCAGAAGACATTATCCATGGAGCAGATAAACTCAGCTCAGCCTTACCTACGGCTCCACAGACAGCTCCTCCGCAGCAGCGTCAGCACTCGGCGAGCTGCTATCAGCACATCTGCAACGCATCCGTGCCGGAGCGAACTTCTGCCTGCTGCTTTGGAGGGAGAAAGCCAGAGCCTTTGCATTGTCCTTCTCCTGCAGTGCTCTGGTCTGGCTGGTCTGAACTGGCTGTGGTGGGAGCAGGAACGCGTTGCTCTGGTTTCTCACCCTGCCAGCGCTTTTTTATCCCCATCTCTTTCCATGTGTACTCATTCCCAGACCAGTGTGGAAACAGAAGGGGAATCAAACGTGAGCTCCCATGTAACAGTGGCACAACATGGGGCAACAACCAGCCACCAGATCTTCTGCAGACCATGGGGTGAAGGGCTGCAAATGCTGGTGGAGGCAGTTGGGTAAAGGTGCAACCCACAGCCAGGCTCTCCAGGGCCAGGAAAACCGCGGGGGGCTGAAAGAGCAGAGCCTTGGCTTGCCTTCCCCCTCGCTCTCTTACTGTTCCTTGTTGCTCTCAAGGCGATGCTTTTGTGCTGCAGCTGCCCAGGGAGAGGTGTTGGCAAAGATGCACAACTCACCATGAGAAACTGCTGTGCCCAGCGCTGGGACATCCACACGGTCCAACAAGCTCCAACCAGCCATGTGTTGTGCACCCCCAGGTCTGAACCCCCTAGATTTAGCTCAGGAAACAGGCTGACCCATATCTGTGGGGAAAAAAAAGGGGAATTTGCAAGTAGGGAACCAGTGGAGATGGGCAACACCAAACCTCTCCGCTAGGTGATATGCTGGGATGATGGGTGTTGGCCCTGGGGCTGGCGTCCCCCTCTTTCAGACAGGTCCAAAGGATCACTGTTCCCTGCTGTGTCACAAGACCCACCACAGCCACCCACATGCCCAACACGCTTCAACCGCTGAACCCCACCACCACAGACGTGAGCATGGAAACTTTGCATGTGCAAAGCAGCGAGCACATCCCACCGAGGAGAACCAGAGCTCCAGCAGGAGCTGCAGGACTGTCCCTACACAAACAACCCGTCGGATCCAGGCAACAATGCACGAGTAGAACGGGAGCTACAGGCACCGCCATCCCCCTCCGGCTCACAGCGTGACACACCGGTTGCCATGAGGAAGTCAACATTTGCACGAAGCCACCCCACGGTGGAATGAGAAGCTCCCTCAGCTATTTGCCGACTCTCTGGGGGAGGACAGTGAGCGCTGGGACCTCAAGGGCCAGCGTGGCACCAGATGGCCAATTCTGGCATTTCCACCAGCATCTGCAGGCTGCTCCCAACACGGTCTGCATGTGCAGCACACCCCAGACGATGCTCCCCGCAAATGAGATGTTCAAAAGAGAGACGGGAGCTGGGCACCCAATTCCTATTGGATTTAGTTTTCTTTCAGGTTCTTTAAACTCGCAGCCTCAAAGCTCCCCACCCTCGCCAAGCACCGCACAGAATTAGCTACACGCCGAGCGATCGATGCCGGCGAGGGAGAAGCACACGCACGCTTGCACCCACGTCTGCACACACCGCTCAGCACAAAGCGAGCACACAGACCCCAGCCCAAAGCTGGGCTCTGGCAATAGCCAAACCCAACATATCCACAGGCAGGTTCTCCCAGCATCAACGCACCGCACGGACGTGTTCTCCCGAGCGATGCCCCAGCCCCGCAGCGGGACGGCTGCTCCCAGGCGTGTGAAAAGCCCCGGCTTGGGAGA
>NW_010125548.1:1128-1919 GCF_000699245.1 Pterocles gutturalis | reverse complement strand
GTAATTATATGCCAGGGGAGCAGCTGATTCAAACCCTTCCTGACCCCGGGCTGAAGAGTTCTCCTGATCGATCACAAACACGCTCTTTCATTTTCCTCAAGCGTTTCGCTGACGGATGGAAAAATCAATGCCCCACAGAGGAGTCTGGAGGGGGGGTGGAGCAAGGGGAAGAAAGGGAGAGAAAGGGAATGGGGAATGGAAGGGAGGAGAAGGGAGAGGGGAGAGAGGGGGAGGAAGGGGCTGGGGGCTGGAAGGTGAAGGCTGGCGGCACCTACGGCCATCACCTGCCCCCGGTTTGGGATCTCCTCCCCACACGGAGGACCGAGGGCAGCACACGGCTTCTCCTGGCTGCGTGCCGTGGAGCCAGGGCACTGGTGCTCCAGGAGCCTCTCCCCCCCCGGGCTGGTGCCTCCCCACACCGAGCACCACTTCTTCAGCGCCGATGGGGAACCCAAATCTGTGCCATGGGGTCTCCCCCCACAGCAACACTGCTGGTTTCTATGGAAACACCTCCCCGTTCCCCATTTGGAGACATCCCTGGTACACAGAGTCTGTGGGAAGAAACCCTCAAGGTGCACAAGGCTTTGGGGTGAAAATTTCCCATCACCCTGCTTTTCACGGAAATCACCCTGCTGAGATCCCCCAGCTCTGACTCACTCATGAGTGCAGCCCAAGCACCGCCTTGGGGTCCCATCCTGCCCACGCAGCTCTGCGGGGTGCCCCCGGCTGGGACATGGATCCCCAGTGCCTCCATGCTGGCAGACCCTGAGATCCCAGCATCCTCCCATTCC
>NW_010125548.1:0-1097 GCF_000699245.1 Pterocles gutturalis | reverse complement strand
GCAGAGATGCTTCCAAAAGGGACTTCTTCCCTTCAGGAGGAGAAATCTTTGCTGAAGACGGAGCTAAGACCCGCATAACTCATTTAGCTCCTTGGTTTCAGCCTGCTATGGTTTTCAGAGAGATGGCTGAGCCTCTCCCTTCGAACTCGCCGACACCAGCCACTGGAAAAGCCACCCGTGAATCTCCCCTTGGGTCAGGGGAAAGCCAGACCCACGCTGCTGGATGCAGCTGAAGTGGCAGCTTGCCTCAAACAGTTGGGGTTTTCCAGTGTTTTCTTCCCCACATCCTATTAATAATTAACACAACTGCAACGAGACCGGCTTTTAAAAGGCTTCACTGCCATGGGCAGTATTACAGTCCCTCTTCCAGGAGCAAAGGTTTGCCTGTTGCCACTGGAAACTGGGAAGACTCCGGTCTCAGCCAGGGATGCCGTCCTCATGGGAACCTGTCTCTGTGTCCCCGCCGGGCTGAGCACACCCATCGTGCTGCCGGAGCTGAGGCGACAGAGCCCTGCCAAGGTCCCTCAGCCCCTTCCCAAAATCCCCCCTCAGCCAGAGACAGCTCATTAGGCCCTTTTGAAATCGCCACCCTCTTCTCCCCAAGGCTGACCTGGCTGTGAGCTGGCTGGGCAGGAGGACAAGCTCATGCTGCCCTTCAAGATGAGATCTGGGGGTTCAAGGGCAGGGTTTGGGGGTCGGGAGTGGTCTCTGCCCCCCAATGCACAACCCCGTCCCCTGGCACCTGCAAAACAGCGAGGGGGCAAAGCCTGAGCAGCCTGGTTTAGGTCACTGTGGGGAGTGTTCTTCAAGATCTCCCTTTCCAAAGTGCAGAGAGCTCCTTCCAGATCCCAGCAGCTCCCAGCTGCCTGGCTGCCCACACCGTGCCAGGCTGGGGGTGATGCTCTGGACCCCCCTGGGACGGAAGAGCAGGGTTTGAGCCATCCCCAATCCTGGGAGCTGCATCAAGCGATCTCCACATCTCCAAACACCCTGCTCGGGAAAAACGCAAACAGAAAACAGTGGATGTGATAGAAACAAAACCCTCAGCCCAACCAGCCCTGTCTCCCAGTAATTGCTTTCCCCCCGCTGGGCTGGGG